>NW_027640289.1:0-34382 GCF_949606895.1 Notothenia rossii | reverse complement strand
ATCACTTAGACGCAAAATGTAAATTAATAACTCAAATAAAACTCCAAACTTCTTTAATTGTGTTCTCTTTTAGTTTTAAACCTGATGTTTATAAGCTTCTTAGTTTTAGCAACAGTCTTTAAATATACACAACTTTATAATAAAATGGACACATTTACCTTTTTCTAGACTAAACACAGGTATGATCCTAAGTTAAAAACATATGAGGTTATCATGAGGTTGTTAACATCACAGTTTATCAGTGGATTTTCGCTGTGACTACCGGTACTTGTAAACAGCCTGTTTCCTGACGGACACAGCGTTGACTCCGGTCAGGTAGAGACCGGTCTCCAGTCAGCACCGCTGCAGACTCGCTGTTTGAGGGCTTGATAGCCCACTCCCCCTCCACACCGCTCCACACTGCTCCACACTGCTCCACACTCGTTGCTTTGGAACAGCACTTAATATGGCGGACCCTCCTCGCGACCGTGCAAACGGAGGGGGAGTGTGTAGGGGTAGGGTGTAAGGGTAGGGTGTAAGGGGTGATTTGGGATTGGGCCTTAATCACTTGGTCACTTTCACTCATATACATGTTTTTAAAATGTCACGACCTCATGCTCCAAATCTGTTGTTTTGGGCTAACACAAGATCAGTGTATGATGACAGATATCGGCCAAAATATTGAAATTGTGTGTTTTTAACGATTGTTAACGTACTTTTCTTTCTCTTTTCCTGACCAGGCTGATCAAACACACCAAGCAGCTGCTGGAGGAGAACGAGGAGCGCCTGTGCATCAAAGTGCTGCAGACACTGAGGGAAATGATGACGAAAGACCGGGGCTATGGGGAAAAGGTACAATACCCTCTGTGTTCCTGTTCTTCATCATCTGCTTGTAGTCATGGCCTAGATTCTCCCCCCCACATGAGATAAAAGACTTCACAGGATAGACAGTGTCCCTCTGTCCCACTGCACCAAGCATTTTAGAAGACATAAGATCAGAAAAGCTGTAAAAAATAAAGGTAGAAACTGAGCTCTCCTTGGTTGCCTCTGGAGCCTGGACACAAAAAAGATCCATACGTAAGTTTTAAAGTCACTGCAGCAGGTCAGGTATTAATCCTACCGGTGTGTGTCCAGCTTTATATTTAGCAAACACTGGTCAATATTTAATAAACAAGACCATCCCCTCATTGCTTTCTTCCTTAAGGAACTTTTAAAACATGAAATCTATTGAAGTAACTCGTATCAACATCTTCACCAACAGTCACATCAAGCATGCCTTACACTAATGTTACCTAGCATTCATTGATTACTAATGACCTCATTAGCTACTAATGGAACTAATGTGTATTTGATGAAACCCTCAGCCTGCTTGTTTAATCTTCAAAGCAACATGTTTTTATTGATTGAAGGCTGAGATGGGAGCGCCTGTATACGACAACTTTTGTTGTTGCAGCTTTATGACATAAAGAAAAAAACAGACACATAAGAAAAGATCTCCGCATTTATTTAATGACTGTGTGTTGAGTTTTACCATCACCTCAAATGCTTCATAAGTCAGAATACTTTATTTATCCCAGGGGAAATTGGGTTTGTACGGTTGCTCCATTTCAAATTAAATAAAGACTAAATCAATAAAATATTATAAACATGAATGGTTAAAGTATAATCTCCAATAAAATAGGAAATAACATATTTAAATAAACAAAAACACTGAAAGTAAAATATTTTCACATTTATAGTACAATATATATGGCCTTAAAGGTCATGTGTTATTTCAAGACTGTAAAACAGTGTTTACTGTATGCATATATTCACATGCTTTCTTCTCGACTAACTTTACGTTGTGCTTGTGTTTGTGTCACGCTTCACATTTGCACTCTGGTGACCGAGCTTTCACTCACTAACCCGCCGCACTAACTCTCTGCTCCCTATACCTCTTCTCTTGCAGCTGATTGCCTTTGATGATGAGATGGATGTGGCTGAGGTTGATCATTTTACTTACTACTGTGACGTACTTTAGACTTGTCTCCCACTAACACCATGTTTGTGCTGCGATAGACCTTTTAGTCTGTCTGTGGCTCTTAGAGTCGCCCCTTGTTAACACCCATTTTAAAACGTAGCATACTGATAGCATGTCAAGCTAACGTTGTCCGTTGTGCCTGTACAGTATATGGCAATGTACTTACTTGTAATGGAGTGCACTTCTTAGAGAAGAAGTAACTTTTAGAATAAGATTATTTTAATGAAAATGTCTGGAGACTTTACAATAATACTGCATTTTACCAACTGACATTAGGTATTCGTAGAAGAACAGTTTTACAGATTGACCATTACTTCTCCTATATGCAGCTAAGATTGCTCATCACAAATGGTGTGAGACTTTTGGGCCTTGAAGTTTCCGTGAAACAAAGGGGGACAATTTCTCCTTGCATTCTTTTCAATTGTCACACTGTCACATACTTTGCTCACACTTGGTCACATTTAAGATATGTGTAGCTTCTCAGTCACATTACATGAACACAGCAATAGGTTACGCCATCTTATACTCTTCAAATAGACACGAACATCCACTAGAACGGATAACACTTTGGTGATCAAAGTGACGTTTTTGGATGTTTTTGGACATGTAAATGCTAATATGGAAAATGTCCCACAAGTGTCCATTATGATACAATTATGCAGTTGTGATTTTTTGGACGGACATGAATATGAACTGCAACTGTTGGGCCCTGTGGTCAACATGTCAAGTTCGTTTTGCCAAGATACTGCACCCTAAACACTCCCTATAGCATCTCCTACTGTGTGTGTGTGAATGTTTCTCACTCCTGATCAACAGGTGCCATCTTGTATGGAAGCCTCTGCGTCTGCATGAACGATGACTTGTGTTGTTAAAGCCTTTTGAGTGGTCACTTGGACCAAAAAGCTCCTATAAATGCAAACCATTTACAACCGTGAGGCGGTAATCTAGTTCATTATTGACTCTGTCTTGATTTGATCATCTCTGATATCATTATTTTAATTGCTCAACATCAATAAGATGTTTCTATATTGCTTGTCACCTAATCTACATGCCACACAGCCCCTTTTATGATGGATGGTGGCCCTTTGCCACCATTACAAGAGCAGGTGTGAGTGTATATATAGCTGGGGATTCTCCATCAAACAGATCATAACACACTGAGCAGTGTGTGGAGTGGTGTGTATGTCATGTTGGAGCATTGCAAAAATATGTGTGTGGCCATGACTTCTGGCCTTAAAGAAGCGGATTAAACCGGTTTTCTGTTTATGATAGGGAGGAGATGTTAGGGGATTTTGGGTGTGTCTGCAGAGGAACCGTATCTCACGCCTCAATGGTGACAAATACCATTGGATGGAACAAATCCCACACACTTCTATTCATAGTTTGTTGGGGGGTTGTGTTTAGAAAAAAGATATTTTTTCAATTCCTAATTAAAACGTTATAACTACCAGTAGATTGTCAAATTGTTAGGGTTCTGTAAAAGTCACAAAGATGTTAAAATAAATTGTCCATGCTTCCGTTTCCTCATTTAAATAGCTTCAGTTCTCTTTATTCATACCACTAGTTATTCCACTCACCTTTAGCTTGCGCTTCTATTGGCTAGCGCTCAAACACATTGTACGTGATAGACGGGGGTACGGACATCTCTAAGCAACTGACAAATAAAAACATGGTCAGCGAGCTAACCGATCAGAGCAGACTCAGCTCTGGTTTCACACAGAGGGTGAAAAGAGGTGCTGCAGCACAGGCAGTATGAGAAAGATAAAGGGCTTTTTGAACATTAAAGAATGTAAACATGTGACAGTAGAGACACTAAATACAAATATGAAACCTGAACATTAGCATAATAGGACCCCTTTAAGATAGCCACTAGCCTTTAGACCAATTCTAGGTTTTTAGATGAGAACTCAGAGAAGCTATGGAAACAACTAGTGAGGAAGCATGTGAACAGATTCATCTCGATGACGACAGATATTTAATATAGTTAAATACTCGGAAAAAAGTTTGTGGACATTGTGTTGGGATTCTTTTGCTAACTGTAAAGTGTTCTTGATAGTAAATCAGTAAATAGATCCAAACTAAAAGCACGTATTGTCAGACCAGGAGAATCTGTACCAGCAGGAGACGGTACACTTAAACAAAAGCATGGTGAGTGCGAGGGAAGTCAACACGACGCTGGTTCTGGAAATGTGGAAATTGTCGGAAAAGGGTCTTTCCAGAGTTGCCAGGAAGCGATATGCTCTCAGTTTCTCTATTATGTCTCTCGGTCTCATTCTCCCTCCTTCCCTCCCCCCTTTTAAAAATGCTGTAGCGATGGAAATCCCCAGATTCCACAAAAACAGGGCTGTTCTCAGAGACCAGCTCTTTGTCTAGCCAACTCCTCCCATATGCATCCTAAGTATTTACACATACTCCCTCGCTCGCCTCCCCAGCACATGCTGCATGTCACTCATTCCAACTTATATTAACAGCAGCGCACATTACAGTTCCCCTGACAGACAAACAGAGAGACACACAGGCAGGCCAAAACCTCAACTTCCTCCAAGATAAACTGCTATGATAGCTGTTATGTAACCCCAGCATTTAGCCTGCTGCTGCTCCCTGACCCACCATAACACACCCACTCAAAGGTCTCGAGGAATGAGTGCAGCTGTCAGTTTCACTACTCTTTGACAGACCCCATCAGTGTGTGTGTGTGTGTGTGTGTGTGTGTGTGTGTGTGTGTGTGTGTGTGTGTGTGTGTGTGTGTGTGTGTGTGTGTGTGTGTGTGTGTGTGTGTGTGTGTGTGTGTGTGTGTGTGTGTGTGTGTGTGTGTGTGTGTGTGTGTGTGTGTGTGTGTGTGTGTGTGTGTGTGTGTGTGTGTGTGTGTGTGTGTGTGTGTGTGTGTGTGTGTGTGTGTGTGTGTTCCCCCCGATTAGCAGAGGTTATCTCATTCCTCCAGAAATAGAAGGGCGATAAAATGTGAGCCCGGGGAAAACAAGGCACGACCCGGCCTGCCACCCTCGTTGTCAGGCCTGATCATATCCCTCGCTGCATGTATTAGTGTGTTTTCTTCACGTGAATGTGAGATCCGTTGTTTGCGAGAAGACAGGAGGTCGCAGGGGTCAGATGGAGATGATGCCCCATGTTCTCACAATGTAATGCTGCTTGCTGAGCACGTAACACATACATGCAGTCACCGTTATATAAGGGGCTATTTCTATGCCTGTGTGTTTCACAAGCTCTCCCTCTATCTGTGTTTATCTACTCATTATCCCGACCAGATATTATTTGTTTAACTGGAGATTTCTAGATAACCAGTTCCTCTTGTGCATATTTCTGACCACATCCGCACACCGCTCCTTTGACACATATTATTCCTCGAGCCATTTTTCTCTTCTACTTTCTGGCCTTGTCTAACCTCGCCGGTACACAACATATCCAGCTGCCACTCCCATCACTCACTCTGCCAACCTGCCCTCGGATAGACTCTGCTTGTCCTGGTTTATCCTCCTGTGGTTGAAGCCAGGAGACTCTGAGCTGTTGTTTCCTTTCCCGATCAACAGGGGGAGCTGCCGATGCGCCTCACCAACACACAGCGCTGTCCCAGTTTCCTTCACTTAATGCTGCACGATTCTTGGGCTCCAGCCAGCTCTCAGGAAGCAGTTACATAAGAGCCAAAGATTGTTTCCCCCTTTTTTTTTTTTTTCCCCCTTCTCCGTTTTCCTGGAAATTTAAACTCTCCACTGATGTGTAACGTTCAGTGGTTATTGGCTATAAAAGTGTAGCTGAGATATCTTCCAGGAGACGGTAGCATGGTGGACTTCAACTTAGGCATGGGAAAGTTGGGGCTTTATTTTGGGTGGTGTGTGTGGGCACCTCAGCAAACATACCAGCTGTTAATTGTTTAGGTCTGCTTCTGTTACAGGCCAATGTTATACTGTCAGCAGAGTGGTATACAAAACTAGCCCCTTCCCGCGAGGTCTGACTGATTATGAACAGTCCATTCCTGCTATGACTTCTCAGTGAGGTGAGGTGAAGCAGTGTGTCTGTTTTGGGATATGAGTTAAGGCTCTCAGTAATCACAATGTAAACAGAGGAGCTCCCTGAGGAAAGTGCAACATCCCCTGATGATGATTATACAGATTCTTCTGGTCAGTGAGATAATATGACCTTAACTGCCTCCTGTTTTTCCGCAAATGCCCTGAATCCCACTGTGTTTACATGACCTTGGAGGTTTTATCACACATTCTGGGAAAGCAAAACCAGTGGAACTGTTGCTGACAGTTTTTAGGTTAAGCCATCCAGCTGAAGCACGTTGTTTAAGCGGCCAAAAGGAGCACAAGCAAGCTGTTGACAGTGGTTAACAGAGCTAATTAGATCAGGTTTCACATATTGCCCTTATTTTTTTTCCACCAAGGGTTCCATTTTTAACTGAATTAGATGAGGATAGCGGCGGTGTCAAAAATAGCTTTGGTTGCATGCATGAAACATTCTCACATCACCTTTTTTTCTGTGGAAATCTGTGTTGACGTAAAGTGGGCTTGATGGAGGGAAATTCCTGTCCAGTTGCACAATGAATCAGCATAAACCATCATGACTGGGTTTCAGAGGGAGACGTTGCGTATGTCCAATTGAGGTTGCATGTTTGTTATTTAGTTTGTGACAATAGATGATATCTCTAGAGTCTAGACTAGTGAGGTTTTAATTTGTGTGTGTGTATATTAAGGATTTCTATAAACTGCTTTAACTGTAATCTGAATGTATAGGCAATCATCCAATTTTATTTTATATTTAATTAACTCAATCTGTGAATTATGTTCTTTAATTTATGCTTGATTATTATAATTGAAAAAAATGTGTTTATACTATATAACAGTCTTGCCATTACCTACAATCCACACAGTTAAATATTTAAAGTTCAACCTATTTTTACTAAATAGGTTTATTGTTTATTTGTTCCAGTCGTTTAGCAAATGTACTGACAATCATTCAGTTGTATAACCCATTGCAGCTCATATCGTTCAAGGATACAATGTACTTATACTTTCTTTTGTTTACAGTTTGAACCCTTATGAGTGCCCATAATCTGCTTGATCAAAATGAACTCTGGTGTTTCCTTAAGATCAACCAACATGCACACAGAGATAAATGTACATATCAGCATACCGATGAGTGTGCATTTTCTTGTCATGCAGAGTGACAGACCGCCAAGCTTTGCAACAGGATGTTAATAGTGAACCACAGATTACTAAACACAGTGTAGCATTGTAGTCAAAAGCCTATAGTGTGGTGAAGGTCAAAACAGTGGTTCTGCTTTCTTGCTGCTAAAGGTTAACGCTGCTCATCATCCATGCTGTCCAATTAGACTAGCTCCATAAAAACAAGAGACGCTGAAATAAAATCATTGTCTACATACTGTAAGCAATCCATTATCCACAAGGTCTTGGAAATCAACATGTTTTTGTACTTTTTCTGTCCCCCCCTGGCTCTTTAAGTCACACACACATGTGCAGTTGTGCATGTGACTGGCAATCTTAGCGAGCATCAGAAAGCCACACATAGAAAATAAGGACCATTTAGGGACAAGAGGTTTGTTTTTAAGGAAGTTACTATTCATTGGAAGATGAAGCAACATGACTAATTCAACATCTTCAAACTCTGACTATCATCATCCTTTTATTTCCAATTAGCTGGCACCTCCACCCGAGCCTGAAGTCCCTGCCGAGGTGTGTTAAAGACCCCTACTAGCCTGTTGACTGCTAATATGGGTCCCATATGTACTTCATCCCATTACCCCCATGTTCAGTGTTACATGTAGCGCATGTTGTACTTTCTGAAAATCCTTATTAGTGAAACCAGTGGCCTTTTAGGACCTGCAGTAAGATTTCTGAGCACACTTGGGTACTGGCCAAAACACTGATGTGACATTACATCATAATCCTTTATTGAGAATATTATTTTTGTTCGTAATATTACTTCATTTTATTTGAAGTATTGGCTAGCTTACTGTTTGCAAATTATTTGTGAATAATGGATTAGATAATGCAGATCTATTCCATGTAGCTAAGTTTCAGCTAACTTGGCTTAGCTATGGTTACAGTTAGCTAGTTGACTTCCTCTTGACTAGAAAACAATTGTTAGTTGTACACCTTTTGTAAAATCAATACCTGTCATGGGTCATGTTAGCTGTGAAGTTGTTTAGCAAGCTACACAAAACACTCAAATAGTATTTCACTAGTGATAACGTTAGCAAGCTAAGCCAGATAGCTGTTACTTAGCTACAATACATTGCCTTTGCATTGTTTGCTTTGTAGTGTTACCTGATGAAGTTTTTTGCAAACAGTAAGTTAGACAATTTAATATTAAAAGGATTAGCTGATGTTGTGTACTCAAGAAAGTATCTCTACGGTAGCTGCACATTGTTGGCGCTATTGGAAAGCTACATTTAGGCCAGTAATTGGGAGTGTGCAGTAACTTTGTATCCTTTACGGCCCGTCCACACACAGGCATGAAAAAAATCTTGAAAAATCTTGATGCTGGGTGTGTCTGAAATTGGCGATTTTTTGCAAGCAACGCGACAAACAACCAATCACATGAATCTCCCGCCCCCGACATACAAAGCAATAGCAATGTTAAAACGAAGTAAACTGGATATAAACTCCCCAAACAGGCAAAAAACCTACCAGTTTCACCCACTGTCTCTGCCGCCTCCCTCCATGCCTGGTTCCTCCGGTTTGTATCCCGGTAAATAGTTCCGGTCGTAAAGAACCGGGTGATTTGCTACCGTAATATCTCGTTTGGAATATGAGGAAATGAACTGCGGTCTGGCTCTCCCAGCTTGCACGCGGTTTGATTGGCTAGCGCTTGCACTGGCGGGATTTGCATAAACGGGATTTGATTGGCTGATGCCAGCTTCGCAAGCATTGGGAGCTTCAAAAGTTGAACATTGCTCAACTTTTGATGCTCACGATGCTTGCGAAGCCATGCTCCGCTCCCCACAATGCAGTTCGGCGAAGATTACAAATCTTCTACGTCACCCCATTCAAGTGAATGGGCGAAGCTTTGAAAGATTTTTTTCATGCCTGTGTGTGGACGGGCTGTTAGAGTTGCTGGGAAATCTTTCATATACAGTATATCCTTCTTCAGTCTGTGAGGGAAGGTCTCAGATTTTAAGTGAATGTACTTAAAATCACAAACCCATTGATACATGTGAATTGTTACAGCACTTCATCTCTTTATAGATAAGTCACATCCCATCACTATGTAATACCTCTTCTTCTGAGGGCCCTCTCATACTAACCACTCCCTCTGTGTAGCTTCAATGATGCTACTTATCGGCCCTTGTATGTGAGACGCCTCCCACTTGTCCACGTATCATTTTCCCCTCTCCTTCCTGCTTCTCGTTCATTTTTCCTCGCACCTCTTGGTTTTTGAATAATTTCCAGTTTTCTGACCTTTTCTCAGTGGGGTGGGAGGGGGGGGGGGTTGAAGACATGGGTGAGGTGTTTTTCCATGCCAGATTGGTGCTTACAGTGTGTGTCAGCAACTCATGGCTCCATTATGTAACCTCTCATGGCTTGTGTTTCACCCCCTCTGGCACTTTGTCACGCTCTTATGTAAATAATGTTGGCTCTTTCGCCTGTAAAGTAATGAAGGACACTCTACAGTGGGCTGCAATGTTTGCATTTCCCCACACTGGACTGTCAAGAGTGGTCATCTACAAAGTTGAGGAAAAATGACATCCAAATGTAATATTTAACTAATAAATACATAGGTATAGGATGTTTTAGAATAAATGTCAGTCCTTTCTTGCATGAAGCCTTGCATGAGTTTGACTCGCCCTCGCATCTTCCCTGACACAACCACTTCCCTTTTAACTGCACGATTTAATTTGTTTCCTGCATGCTAGTGAAGTTAAACTAATTTGCACTGTATTAACACCCTATTTTGTTTTCTAATTTCTTTCCCAAATTTCCTTTTCCTGCCTTTTTTTTTTCTTTCTTACATTTTATTGCTTTCTGCTAACTCACCTCACCTTTAAGGAGCTTGATCCCAACCAGCCCCAGAAGCAACTGGAGGATCAAAGGAGGGTAGGTACTAACGTTTGGTTTGCTGTGGTCCGCTGCAGGCCAACAACTGACTGACTGTTGTGATGCCCTCACAGTCACACTGCTCCACAGCATGGCCATCACTCACTCCCCTGTCAGTTATACGATATGAAACATGTGTGGCACATCAACGAATGGACCTGAACTCTGGGTGTTCATCTCTTCTTTGGCATTTTGTGACATGTTTGGGCCGGAGGGGCTGAGTAGGTGACTGCGCTGCATTGATTTACATCAAACCAATATGGGGAAACACTGACTGTCAGCATATGTTGAGATGAGAGAGGGCACAGTGTCGCCTTTGAACATCACTGACTGAGGTTGGAGGGCAAAGGTCAAATATGGAGATGCTGTGTTTCGAGATCTTTCAAAGAGGGGTATCTTTTCAGGATTAGCCTCCAATGATTTTCCACTCCTTTTTCATGTATTCTTGTTTAAATTTCTATTGATACCCGATTTCTGTACAGCAGAAATTAGAATTTCTAAAAGTAACTTAAAAAATCCATTCTATAAAAGAGATTTCTATGTAAACGTGTAACTTATTACAGCTTTACATTGTGGGGTTTTCCATGTGTGACTGATCAATTTCTGTGACATTGTAACTTTAGTTTAATCTTCTAACATCCATTTTCACTAATAGGGCGAAGCTCTGCGGCAGATCTTGGTCAATCGATATTACGGGAACGTGAAATCTGGCCCGAGGAGAGATAGCCTCACAACCTTCAGCAACGGCCCACTTGCTGTTGCAGCGCCGGGGAAAACACCTACAGGTGTGTGTGTGTGTGTGTGTGTGTGTGTGTGTGTGTGTGTGTGTGTGTGTGTGTGTGTGTGTGTGTGTGTGTGTGTGTGTGTGTGTGTGTGTGTGTGTGTGTGTGTGTGTGTGTGTGTGTGTGTGTGTGTGTGTGTGTGTGTGTGTGTGTGTGTGTGTGTGTGTGTGTGTGTGTGTGTGTGTGTGTGTGTGTGTGTGTGTGTGTGTGTGTGTGTGTGTGTGTGTGTGTGTGTGTGTGTGTGTGTGTGTGTGTGTGTGTGTGTGTGTGTGTGTGTGTGTGTGTGTGTGTGTGTGTTTTAAATGCACAACACTAAATTGAGTCAAACATTAAAAATAGAGCTTATGCAGCTGCTACATGTTTAGTGATAGAGAGAACTGTGAAACCTTTCAGCTGTAGTCAGGCCATTCAAACTTTAACTAAAGTGAACGATCTTCACGAAAGGTGCTTTGGGATCTTTCAGGGTGTCCAAGATTGGATGGATAAAAATAAGAACTTAGTATGTTTGTAGCAGTTATTTAGTTTTAATATTGAATGATTTCTTTACAATCAGTGGGCCCTATTATCAGGGTGTCTGCGGGGTCTTAAAAAGTATTACAAGTTGATAAATCAATTTAGTGAAAATGAAGGCTATTAAAAAGTATTAAACAACATTTTCCAAGGTATTACATTTTGTAGCTTGTTGTCAATAAGTGTATCAATTGTCCAAAGAGGTTGTATTCTACAGTCTGCCTGAATGTAATCATTGCGTAGGTGTGTAGTGTGATTCTGTGTAGTTTATTTATGGCATCCCGTTGGATTTGACGTCATCTGAACAGGACATCGCACGCTCACTGCTTGATAGCGCGCGAAGGTCCGTTTACGCCGGTTGTTAAACAACATCGTTATGGGGAAATGCAAGTTAACGTCCAAATGGTTGGAAGATAAGGAGGAAGGACAATCAATACTGTATATAGTCAATGTGGGGGTAAAGTGTGTCGCCAAGGTAACCGGTTAGAACTCCAAGTGGCGATGAGGTCTTAAAATGTATGGAAAGGGTCTTAAAAGGGATTCCATTGACTTCAGGATTCCTGCATACACCCTGATTATGCTTTCTGGGTTTTTCCATTTCCTGTAGTGTGTTATTTAGGTTTTTGTGCATGTAAATGGTCTGCAAAGGCTAAAATCCCAAAGTTGCCTCTAGAGGGAGTTTCTCTCCATTTCCTGGTTTCAGACAGAGGTTGAAAAGAGGTGCTGCAGCACAGGCAGTATGACAACAAGAAAGACCTTTTTGAACGTTAATGCCTGGAGACATGTCACAGGAGAGACACAACATAATAAAACCTGGCATAATGGAAATAAAACAATGTACTCCAAAAGTTCTACTTATTTCTTTGTGAGAAAATCGGTCCCTGTGGTGAATGTAGTGAGTAAAAATAATGTCAAATCATTCAATACATTTCACAGGAAAGTGTTGTCAGATTATGTGGAAGGTCTTATCACGTAGGAAATGTTTGTCACAGATTGCATAGTCATACCGACAGGCGCAATTTCCGCTGGGTAACACTAAACTAAAGTTGGCTTTCACACGGTCGCCTACCTGGATCACATATCGTTAATCTGCCGTCTTGGGCAATCATGGGCATGTGTGCATCGGGTTCACAACAACACATTTAAAGAAGACCATAGATATGTTGTGAAGGAAAAAAAAAAAGAAAAGCTGTCTCGCCATCCGTACTTTACTCAATCTTTCCTCAATCAAGACTGACATTCACAAATCAAATAGATTGTTCCTAACTGACATTTATTCATGCCGATGAGTCTCATCACAGCCATGAGTCATCGTTCATCTCTAAGGCTTGAGAGCGAAAAGGAAAAAAAAGAGATCTTATTCACAGCCATGGCCTTGTACTCCTTTAAGCCCTTGGACCTCGGCTCTGCCTCCGAGCATACTGACTCTCTGCTCAGCATAACGTGGGCCGTGTTGTTGCCAAGCGACCAGAGAGCCATGCTCCGTCTAGAATGGGATGTGTTGTTGATTCAGTGGCTCGCACAGCCAGAGACGGCTCTGATGGGTGCTGTTATCTCACCGCTGCTGCAGTGCCATCAGATGTTATTTGTGGCGGATGGATAGAAAATACACCTGTTGTTTATTCCATGCTGCAAACACTTTTTTTCCCCAGATGGCTACATATAGTCAAAGTCAAAAATGTATTCGATATAGATGGAAATACCGTTTCCCACAATCCATAAATATATATCAAAATATGTATATACCTATAGAGTGCCACAGTGACGCGTCCTAAAACCCGGAAGTAAATTCCTTCCGGTTCCTTCGACAAAAATGCAATGCAATTTCTCCATAGGATTTTGGAAAATAGCTGGATAAGGTCTGTGGTTGAAACACATTTAAGAGACGGATCACGTTTTGTTCAGCCGAATAATATCCACATGTCTCCTACTTTTATAATTTTCGAATCAAATCTAGTCGCCAGAAGCAAAATGCTAACGTTATGCTATAAACGAACTACAGCAGGGTCGCTGCTTCAACATCACGCCGACTTAAGATCCATATTCAAACATACAGATTCTAAATTGTAATAATTTGTTTGAACAGTTTGCAGGAGGCAGGTACTTGCTTTCAAGCAGAACACGGGGGAAAACAAACTTAGCGGGACTGTTTACGTGTTCGGCGTAATGACGTAAAACGGCCACGACAACTTCTTTAGTCCTTTTCAGCCACTTGCTAACAACCATCGTTTTTCAGACTCGTAAACTCTTCAGAAATCACCAGTGGGGGCACTGCTGATGTGTTTAATGTCGTAGAACAAAACGTGAACCGTCTCTTAAATGTGTTTCAACCACAGACCTTATTTCCAGCTATTTTCTAAAATCCTATGGAGAAATTGCTTTGCTTTTTTGTCGAAGGAACCGGAAGTGGTAAAATGCTAACTCACTTCCGGGTTTTAGGACGCGTCACTGTGACAATCTATTAGACCCTCCAGAAAAACGCGGGCAAAAATCCTTGATTATGCGATTAAACATGCAGGGTTTTTATGTGATTTTATGCGGTGAAATTGCGGGAAGTTGCGAAATATGCTAAATATGCGGGAAAAAATAATAAAATGTTTTTAAATATTGGGCTGTCTTATTTATTCTCTCTCACACACAACCTGCCACTAATGTTAAACCCCTTTACTATTCAATTAAACACATTCAATGTTTATTTATTGTAAAAGCAATTGGGCTATTTTAATCTCACACACACACACACCCCCCACACACACACACACACTTCTCCGCCTCATTCTGTTTTCATTTACTCGTTCGTTATCTGACCAGCTTCAATCTTGTAGGCTACTCACTTCGTTTCTTGTAGCCCTCGAAAGGGTTTTGGAGGTTGATGCCTTGGTGAATGTGAGTTGTTTGGCTCTCTTGTCCGCAGCAGCAGAAAGCATTTTCGAATGTTTGAATGAATCAAAGTGGGTCGTCACCGTCGATCACACAGTTGCACGGGGTGCAGAATAGTTTCCCCCCACTTTTTGCCCGGTCTTTCGTAGAAATGTTCGTCGGTAAATGAGATGGATTCGATTTTTTCATCTTGGTGTTTTCTCTATCGTGTGAGCTCCACACGTTCACTCTATACAGTGTTGTTTACATGCTGTGATGCGTGAGCTGATGACGTCACGTCAAGACGAGTTAACTTTTTTTTTTCTCAACTTTGTGTGGAAAAATGCGGGGATTATGCGGCCTTTTGATAAATATGCGGCCTTTTAAAAATCTGCGCCATTTTGCTGATTATGCGGTAAATTCTGCGATCGCAGAATCGCGTTTTTCTGGAGGGTCTAATCTATATACACAATCAACAGACATGTATACATGCACACATTAAGACATAAACAAAAGCACAACAATCAATCTGGAGAGCGAGGGCCGCTGCGTCCGCACGCGCCGCCATCTTCTTATATATAGTATAAGCATAAGTACTGATGACATATTTATGTAGGCCTTCCTGAAAGTTTGCAGTGCAAGGGCTCCATTGACATTACTAAATGGATTTAGCTTAGGGCATGGAACATTTCAATTCTTCAATTACACTTGTATACGAAGTCAGCTGTGCTTCTGTTCAGGATTCTTGGAAACTTGATGCTATCTCGCAAACCAGCTGTTTGAGCGGAACTGTAATCAAGGATGAGTCATCAGCAGATTGCAGATGGCATTGATTACCTTCAGGCCTTCCTCCTCTTATTACAGATATGTGTCTTTATCCAAGAAGAAGTATGGGCACGCTGTTAATTATAGGATCACTTTGAAGAGTCTTTTGGGCAACATGTCGTCTGCACTAATGATAGAAATGTGGTGATTTCAGAGTTGTTATATGTATCTATGTTGAATTTGAACAATTTTCTACATTTAAAATGTTGTTTATTTTCTTAATATTTCCCAGTAAACTATAATTGGTTGATTTAAATGTGCGGGGGGGCGTAATTCATTTGGCTTTCTTACTAACACTGATACTAGTGCACATTCAATATCTTACTTTCCTTTGTAGCTTAACTAGGTTTTATCTTTAGTCTTTTTTCATATTTTTAGTAGGCTATAACTATAATAACATAATGTGTCATCTTGTCACAAGACATCCATTAAAATGCATAACGCCTGCAGTATGATGGAAATGGTCAAACTCATAGATTCATTAAGTATTCAAATATGATAATGAATTGTGACCTATCTTCCATTATGTAACCTGACTGAAATCTGAATACATCAGCATTTTAATATTGATGAGGATTCAATTCTGCGTCCACAGTTGTCAGCTCCGGGGTGGGAGGTCGAGGGGAGCTGAGTCTGGCCGAGGTCCAGTGCCACCTGGACAAAGAAGGGGCTTCTGACCTGGTCATCGACCTCATCATGAACGCCACCAGCGACCGCATCTTCCAGGAGAGCATCCTATTGGCCATCGCTCTGCTGGAGGGGGGCAACACGGTCATCCAGGTGAGTGCTGGTCACTGGTTACAACACTTCAAAGCACAAGTGGAGCAGAGGAAAGTGTTAATGAGGTCCAACACTCACACGTCCAGACTGCAATTAAATAGGACTCCTGACAGCGTTTTCTTTACAGAGGCATGAGCAGAATCTCAACAGGAAGATGTTATCTCAAGGTTCAAAGCTGTACTGCAAAGAATGTAAGTTATTCCCCGGGAGCTCCACCACCAAAGGCAGAAAAAATAAGTGGCCAAGGAGGACTTGTAGTAGGAAAAAGGAGGCACTCTGTTGTCAGTACATTAATGGGTACATAAAAAAAACTAGCGTTGTGGTTAGTGTTAGGGTGTCACAATCGTTTGCAGAAAGCATCTCGATGTTTTGCACTTATTGACACTTTAAGTTTTGGCGTAAAAGTCAGTTAAGGCCATGTAGAGGAGAAAGGGAAGTCAGAGAGGAAGAGGAACCGTAGTCTCTCCGAGGTCAAATCTGTGCGGACAAAATGCGACATCGCCTCCCCAAAGCCAGACAGGGGTTGCCAAGGCAACTCTTTGCAGACCTCCCAGTGACAGGTAGAGAGCCGCTGTGTTTGCAACTGCATTACTTCAGCTTTGCAGACAAATGTGCATGCGGGCTCGTGTGTCTACATTCATGGAACTAGAAAACGTGCATGCACGTATTTGTGACCAATGCGAGCTGCTTGGAAGCCGTCTATCAGTGGAGTCTGGTTTTGTGGTTTGTGTGTGTGTGCAATTTTGTGTTGTGTTGCTTAAACCGGCTTGTTGCATAATGCTCCCCTATTTGAATGGTGTTGTTATTTAGTGTGGGAATATGTCTGAGTCCTATGATCTATTCCGATTCTGACTGTCACTCATTTTTGATTAATAGAAGCGGGTGCACCATTTTCAGGTTCTTTAATCTATAATGAGACATAACTAGCAGTTAAGCTAACTGATCATGATGAAGATTTCTTTCTAAATAAAATAAAAATGCTTTTAACTGCACGGTTAAACTTGTTGTTTGGCAGCATTTTACAGTCTGTTGTTTGTGTGAGCATAATTACCTCAAAGTGTGATTTACTGAGACACGTCATTAGTTAATTGTCTCTCTCTCGAACTCGCCTGACTCCTGTTATGTCAGCTGCTCCTGGCCTCTCTGCCGGGGTGAACAGAGGCCAGAGGCAGAGGCCTTCAAACATTCAGACTGTCAACACCGTGCTTCGCTGGTGAAAAGATGGCAATAAAAGATGTTAATCCCCACAGGCCTCCTGAGAGGTCCAATATATTTCAGTAGTGCTATCTGAGGAGCAGTCTCTCCCTGTGGCCTCCCTCAGGACAGATCATCTCAGGTGACTTATCGACTTCATTTCTTGTTGCAACGGACCTTTCTTTTAGGTCAGATGGTCAGTGTCCACTGCTGACTAGCCTGGGGCGTGCACTTTGAACTGGGCGTGGAACTGTTTTGTTTTGTTTTGTGCCCCAAAGCCTAATGTTTGCAAAGCTCTTTGTCTTCTTGGAGCAAATGTTATCATGTTTCAATTCAGGTTATCCTCCAGTAAAGCTGTAAAGCCTGGCGACCCTGTCAGTTGTTCGGGGGATGTTCACTTTTTACATTAAAGGTCCCATGTCATGGCCATTTCCACTGATCATAATTCCATTGTTGAGGTCTACTAGAATAGATTTATATTGTGCAATTTCCCAAACTCACTTTGGTTTCTCATACAGCATCTCTGTAAACTACGTGTATTCACGGAATTTCACTCTCTGCCTTTAACGGCTCGTTGTAGCTCCAATAGCTCCAGCCCCCACCCTCCCTGTGAGCACAGTGTGCTCTGATTGGTCGGGACGTTGTGAATCGCGCTGAGCTCCGTGGAGGTGTGGTTTCCTTGTTTAGCGATACACAGCGAAACACAGCCAAACTCACCCTGAGCACACACAAAGTCACAGCCGAAGTAAAAACAATAAGTGTGGCTTGATATTGAGTAAGAAAAAGGTGGATAAACGCTGTGAGAATGGGTCTGCAGAGAGAATTTCGCCGCGATCCCAACTGTCTGTTATAAGCCTGCAGCCAGGGAGGAGAGATCAGCAGAGCTGCCTGCACTGAGTGTGTGTGTGAGGAAATCCGTGGATTGGTCAATTTGGACCAATCAGCGGGGGCTTAACGTAACGGCTCCGCGGACGTAACGTAAAGGCTCCACGGATTGGTCCATTTGGTTCCGGGTAACGCATGACATCATGAGTTACCCGGAAGAATCAATGGACAGTGACGTATCTCCAATGAGGCGTTTTGGGGAGGTATCTTCTGTGTTAGAGTTTTACTCGCTACAGGGTGTACTTTGAGGGTTTTGACTCTGCAGACCGTTTACATGCAGAAAAACCTTCATAACACACAAGGGGACGGGTAATAACCGGAAAAGCATGACATGGGACCTTTAAAATAGCTGGAAAACATTAAAAGGCAGTTCACCTTAAAGGGGCCCTATTATGCTGATTGTTAAGGTTCATATTTGTATGTAGTGCCTCTACTGTGACATGTTTACATGCTTTGATGTTCAAAAAGCTTGTTGTTGTTGTTGTTGCTAGCTTGGGGGATAATCAGTTTTTATCAGTAGTGTTATTTGTTAGTCAAAACTATACACACACATTCAATCAAATTGTATTTATAAAGCCATATATCACAAATTATACATTTGTCCAAAGGGGGTTTTACGGACTATACAGCATAAAACACACACTGTCATTAAACACTTTTAATGCACGAGCAAAAACCTCAAAGTTAAAATGGAAAAACATTTAAAAATAACTTCAGGGTGAACAAAAGTCCAACATGTGTTGTGTGTACAGGAAATACAACATAGCTAAATCCACCCAGTTATTACATACATTTAAAAAATCCATATTTAAATAACAAAAGATGCTCAACAGGGGTCAACCTGGTTCGCAGTAAAACCTGCAGTCTTTGGCTTTCTTGGTAAAAAGCACCTTGTTATTCGCAAATAGAAATAGACAGAGAAATGGCAATACATATCTCGAATTCTAACAGCACAGGTAAAACGTGTTTCAGCTGTATCTGTGCTTGTTGAAAATAACCTCAAAGTGCACTTGATAAGGACACTGCATCAGTTTATCGGCTTGAAAGAAACACAGCAATAAAGAAGCTTCTTGTTTCAGGATTCAAGTAAGGTGTTTTTCTCCTTCTTCGGCACCGCACAGGGACAAGTGAGCTTTGTTGAACAATCATGGTCCAGAGTGAATTTACAACATATCAGCAGATGCACCATATTTCCCTGTGTTACATAACGACGGGCCGCCTTGCCCCCTTTTTTAGGACAGAAGGTTTATTGTCTTAATGAAAGCAGGACATAAACAAGCTCACAGGTTTCTGTAAGCAGACTTGTTTATTTGTTTTTGAGGTTATCCAGGGTCGTAGCCAAGCCAACAACATTTCTTGGAAAATCGAGCAGAGGAGAGAGAGAGAGAGAGAGAGATAGAGCAGTTGGTTAGCTTTAAGATGAATTTATCCAGAGCTCTGCGGAGCTGGAGCTGATATGGCGGTAACTGTGTTAGTGAATACATAAAGGAACGGGTAAGGATACACACTGTTACCTGGCTTTCCCCCTTCAGGGAAACACACTAAACAGGCTACCACTAATTCCCTCCCCAGACATGTTTATCAGCCTGCCCAAAATAATTAGATACTTCCTGAAAACGTGATCAAATGTACACTCGACCTGATCGAAAATGTAATAAAACTGAATAATGGAATTACTTGACCAATAATGTAAAAAAAATGCAATCCCTGATAGCATAATAACGTTAATTTCAGGGGGGTTTTATACTGGCAATGTCATATTGCGATGGATAACGAGAAAAAAGTTTTTTCCTTCTCGGAAAGTGTGAAAGTATACCACATTTATAATACTGTTAGTGCCATGCCTCCTGAAAGATTATCGTTTGACAGTAAATTCATATTTGCAAACATGGCCTAGATAGCTAGTCAATCTTTTACCTCCTTTTCCGAATGAGTAAATCGTCTCAATCGCAAGTTTTCCTCACATTTAGATTAGATAAGATTCATCTTTTATTGTCATTGCTCAGCGTACAAGTACTAAGACAATGAAATGCAGTTAGCATAAATATAGTATTTGGTGCATTATAGTCCAATTCAGACTAAAATAGACAACAAGGATATATTTTAAGGCGGGGCTACCCTGTGATTGACAAGTCAAAAGCAAACTGTTTTTGCCTTCGGACTTTCTCCATTTCACAGGAGTTCATTTTAAGTTCATAGAAGTGTGATTGTACTGAACTCCACCCTCTTGTTTTTCCTTCTTTGTGTCAAAAAGCCAAGATGGCGACGGCCAGACTACAATTAGATGAATAGAAACCCTAGTGCACAAACCATTAGGGGGCTGCAGGGTTACCAAGTCCAGTGTTTCCCCTACCATTGTCTTGGAGGCCCCCCTGAAATTAAAGGTGTTTTAAAAAAAAAAAAGATTCTTTTTTAATTTTTTTTATTGAATTTTTTTAATTATATGTACATATATAGCACCAAATTCCAACTAATCTATATGTACTGTCACTTTTCACATTGAACATGTGCTCTTTTATTAAATAAACTAATAATCGCTTTCATTTTAAGTTCATAGAAGTGTGATCGTACTGAACTCCACCCTCTTGTTGTTCCTTCTTTGTGTCTAAAAGCCAACATGGCGACGGCCAGAATTAGATTCATAGAAACCCTAGTGCACAAACCATTAGGGGGCTGCAGGGTTACTGAGTCCACTTCCTATTTACAGTCTATGATTATCAGAAAAATATGCATTAAACTAAAATCATCAGTCAGGACATTGTATTACATTATTAGTGAAGTTACTGCATTATTGGGTGCTGCTAGCCCTTACCTCAGTTTAGCCTACCTTGATACTAATTCACAAGTGGGTCAAAAATAATTGTAGTTAATAAAATACTTGGTTTTAACTTTTATTTCATCATCCAAGCATCTGCCCATACACTGAAAACATGTATTATTCTATTCCCTTAGCATGTTTTAGGTGAAGCTCCTTTTCTTAATACGTAGCATAGAAACACAAGACTTGGTATCAGGGTTTTAACACAACAACAATTCTTACAAAGAAATCTGACAAGGAAGTTATAGAATGATGCAAATACGCAAATCTTTATTATATATGATTAATGACCTACCTGTTTTAATTATATACAACCCACGCCTGCATCGATCATCATAGACAGGCCTTCATGTTGTCTGACACGTCGACTCAAACCCTGCAGGTTGTTGTTCAGCGATAAGCAACACACTCTGGCACTTATAGTGAATCTCAAGCAGACACCAGGCCCTCAGACTGTATCATAGCCTAAAACTACTCTGTTGCATACTCATCTGTGCACTCCATTAGCACACACACCGACACGTACACACTCCTGGGTATTTTTAGAAACGACAGAGCTTGTTCCAAAAACAGCCCCCTTTGAGAGAGTGTGTGTTTGTGTGGATTATGTAAGAGAGAGAGAAAAAAAGGGTTGATCCGCACCTCCCAGCCCACCATCCATCTCCACTGTCTTGATGATCCTGAGCTGTCACAGGACCAAACAGGTGCCACCGCTCTGACTCAACGGGCTTGTTGTGGCACGCCTGGTACCCTCAGGCTGTGATTTACTCCCCCCCCCCCCCCCCCCCCCTCCACCACACCTACCTCTGCACGGTTCATGTTCACTTTATTGCTTCTACTTGGAAAGCTTTAAAAAGCTCCTGCAAAGTGGGTTTCCAGGCATCAGCGTCATCAACTTACCATTAGTGGTGTAAAGAAACTAATTACATTTACTCAAGTACTGAACTTAAGTGCAATTTCTGAAGGACTTCTGAGGTACTTTGCTTGAGTATTTTTTTTAATTTGAGTTTGATACTTACTCAGTGTTAAATCATGTACTTTTACTCAACTACATGTATTTAATAGGCTACCTTTAGTTGCTTTGCAAATATGAATTGATGATGTGAAATATAATCAACACTTTAAAAATACTTTAATTTCACCTGGAGTAACATTTACAACTACCCTGCAGTAATACAGTCACTCAAACTGCACCTTTACCAGCTTTGAGAACACTTTAATGATCAATCATTTTAATAAAAACATGTGATTTATATTGGGCCAATGGGCATAAATAGTACTTTTACTTTTGTTACTTTAAGTATAATTTGATGCTAATACTGATATACTTGAGTAACATTTTGAATACAGTACTTTTACTTGTAACAGAATATGCCTGCACTCTGGTACTTCTACTTTTACTGAAGTACAAGTCTATGTACTTCTCCCATCTCTGCTAACCAGCACCCTTCTAACTACAAAGTGGGCATTCTTTTTAAAACGTTTTTAGAAGTTGAATGATTTCAGTCTCCTTTTAAATGTGCAGCTTTTTAGTGGCATCAGTGAATTTACACTCTTGTTGTTGTTGCTGAACTCACTTGACGTTTCTTGGCTCGTCGCCTGCAGATTATCTTGTGAACACACACTCACTCGTGCATTTCACTTTCATTTAAACCTCTCTGAATCTCCGTGGTTACCGGTGGTGGCAGAGTGCGCCATTGAAAGCCCTCCAATGAGCACAGAGATGGCTTTGTCACTCACCAAGGTGTCAGGCTAGAAAGGCGAGAGGGGGAGACGGATAAAAAATAAAGAAGAGGGAATTGCTGGTGTAAACAGGCCTTACGTAAGCGGCACGTGTTGATGCCAGGAGCGGGGTGGCAGCTGACAGCCAAGGAGAGGGGAATACAAACAGGAGGAAAGCAGAATAATCAGGAAGGAGGCCACCAAGTTGAATCTGTAGAATAGGAGACGTCAACATAATGTGCTGAACATGACTGACAGAATCAGCACAGCTCCCAGGAGGCTTAATGACTCTGTAGTGAGACATGTACAAGGCTAAGCTGTCTCAGGGCGAGAGCTGCGGCTGATTGGCTTACTGACCATTTCCTTTACAGAATGACTCAGCATTCAATTGAGAGAAGTTAAGGGTACATTGGATTGCTCAAACAGGTTGTTATCAAAAATGAAACGGGTTTCCTTGTGCATCTTCCCGTCCCACTGGTACTCATTTCTATCAGTACCTTGCTTTAAGAAATTACATTTACATTCAACTTTTAAGGCTAATAAAAATCATCAGTGATGGCCGACGGTATCAGAATTTGCATTTGGGCATTTTTGTGCCATCTATTTTGTGCTTATGTTTAGCTAAATTCAAAATGATTGATCAATACTTCTCAGACTACCAATAGATACCAGTTCACTTCCAATATTAAAAACTGACTGGTAGCAAATCACGGGGCAACAGTTGCGTGCTGTTTCTGTGCTTAAATAACAGAGAAGTGTTGACGACATGATTGCGATCAGTAAAGAAATTGAGTTTTTACGGCCGCAGTCATGAGTTTTATTTAATACGGTAACCTTGTAAAGCTGCTGTCCTGGAGCTGTTACATTACATTGCATTTAGCTGGCGCTTTTATCAAAGCTACTTACAATAAGTGCATTCGACCAACAAGATAGAAACTTGAAGAAAACAGAATCATATAAGTACATGAGGTTTCATAGAGCCAACACATTTCAAGTGCCACTCAACTGGCTTTAGATAAGTCAGCCCTTTGTTAGTATATAAGTGCTTTGTTAGTGCTTTGTTTGAAATTCTATCGCTCGAAGTGGAGTCTAAAGAGATGAGTTTTCAGTCTGCGCAGGAAGATGTGTAAGCTATCTGCTGTCCTGATTTCAATGGGGAGCTCATTCCACCATTTTGGAGCCAGAATAGCAAACCCACATGTTTTTACTGATGGGAACTTGGGTCCCCGTTTGGCTGATGCAGAGCGGAGTGCACATGCTGGGGTGTACGGTTTAACCATGTCCTGGATGTAGGAAGGGCCAGATCCATTCGCAGCATGGTACGCAAGTGCCAGTGTCTTGAAGTGGATTCTAGCAGTTACTGGAAGCCAGTGAAGGGAGCGGAGGAGCGGAGTGGTGTGGGAGAATTTAGAAAGGCTGAAGACCAGACGAGCAGCTGCATTCTGGATGAGCTGCAGAGGTCGGATGGCACATGCAGGTAGACCAGCCAGGAGGGAGTCGCAGTAGTCTGTTGTCTGCAGAAGTCAGCCCGGTTGCATAAGTCCACTGCTGTCTCTTAATCAGATCACTATCAGAGAATGAGCCTATCTTGTCAACAACATGATGTTAACAGCTCGCAAGACAAGCGGGAAGAAACTGTTGCATAACAAAGAGAAGGAAAACAATTTGGATTTGCCTGATGCATTAAGTGCACTGCAACCCTTGGGAGCTGTCAGGTGATTCCATCAGCAGATTCTCACTCAATAGGTTTTTATGGTCAAATCATTTCTATGCAGCTAAATTCATTCCTCATGCTTTTAGAAACGTATCTCAGTTGAGCTAAACCTGGATATCTTATGTGTAACATGCTTTCAACACAGCCCCAGAATCTATGTTTGTGATAACTCCTGCTTTCATCTCTCACACACACACACACACACACACACACACACACACACACACACACACACACACACACACACACACCTCTCCTGCCATTTTGGGACCGTCCCTCGCTCTCACACCACACGCTCCTTTCATTCTGTTCTGGCGCTGAAAAGCAGGGCAGGGTTTTCCTTTCTCCCTTCCCCGCTCACTCTCTCCTCGGCTTTGCACAGGCTGATGTAACAGCGTTTATAGCTGAGGCACTGTGTGCCCTCACTGTAACCACTCAGCTGATTACAGGTCTTATGTAAGGAGGGATTGTGGAGAGGGAAAATGGAACGGAACATATGAGCCTGTTGCAGAAAAACAACAGCTCCATGCACATGAGGCTTACTGACAAGATTGCCATTTGTGTAATTCAGCAAACATCTTACTCATGCTGAATGGTTGCATAGTCCATAAAGCCCATAAAAGCAGAAATGTGTATTGTAGTGCAACCACACAACATTTTATTGCAACGGAAATTAGGCAAATCATATAAAGACGTTTATTCAGTTGGCACTTCTTTGTTCCTGTGTATTTACAGTAGTGTGTGTAGCTCTGTCTTTGTCGGTACATGTATTTGAGTTTGGCTGCATTTCAATATCCCAAAGATCAGGTGAGCCCAGGGCGGCCTTTTCAGAAGGTTTTTACGGTGAGCGGACGCTTATGCAACCGCCTCTAACTGAACCTCTGGCTGTCAACACGGTGTAGAAACAATGCAAGAGACAATGATAAGAAGTGGCAGTTATTTAATAAAAAATGCCCTTTGATCTTCAAGACCTTGCTCTTTGATTAAGGAGAATTAAAAAAAATGCTGGTATCCAACTTGAATTAGCATTTCGACATAACGTTTTTTTTTTTTTTTTAAATGAATAAGGGAGCAGAAAGAGTTGAGTACATTTATCTCTACTGCAAGACAAAGTCAAATGAACATCCCACATGCTCTACTTTCTTATTCTTCTCCAGAAATCTTTCTTCCAACGCTTAACGGGGGACAATAAGTCCGAAAAATTCTTCAAGGTGTTTTACGAGCGCATGAAGCTGGCGCAGCAGGAGATCAAAGCCACGGTGTCGGTCAACACCAGCGACCTCGGCAGCAAGAAGAAGGAAGAGGAGCCGCCAGACAAAGACACGCCGTCACGCAATAAAGGTGAGGGGTCAGGAGATTACCAGCGACTGGAAAAGGGAGATCATATTCCAAAGGGTCACGTGAAATCATCGTCTTCTGTTTGTGTCTTTTGACTTATGTTTTAGAAACTTCCTACAGTAACACGTCATAGAGCCCTATTCACGTCATAGAGCCCTATTCGTCTGAAATGTTGGCAAATTAATCATTCATATAAATACATCGAGGTCACATTTCCTTTGAAAAAAGCTTAGAAAAAATGAAATGACTCCTTACCGACATTTGTGTGTTTTCAATTTCAAATACTGAAAGGGTCACTAGGGCACAGGCCTCGGAGCTCTAAGTGTGAGGGACACAAAGTGAAAAGAGGATTAACAAGTGACACAAAATGACCACAAACTCAACTCAAATTAGACGTAACACAACTACAAATAGACACTTAACTAAAAAAGAGACACAAACGACTACAAAGACACACAAAACCACAACAACAACAACAACAACCCCAATAACACTTAAGTATACATGTGTCTTGCTCCTATGTACAGTAATAGAGGTGGTGGGGTCCCACAAGGGGTTTTGTGTCTCATCTCCAATGGCCTGTGTTTGACTCTCCTCTGTCTGTGGTTAGTCAAAGACGTGCCGGTGGTTGCCGTGGTGACGGAGGAGGTGAAGGAGCAGCTGGTGGAGGCCACCGGCGTCACCAAGAAGGCCTTCACCACGTACCGCCGCGAGGCCGAAGCCGAAGAGAACCAAGCGGCCGCCGACGGCGCCCCCGTCCCGCCGGCCGACAAGAGCCAGGAGGAGGGCGAGATGAGCGTCATCATCACCATCATGCAGCCCATCCTGCGCCTCATGCAGCTGCTCTGCGAGAACCACAACAGAGACCTGCAGGTGGGCCATCGCAACGACCCGTTTGTTGTTTTGTTTCTGTTTTGTTTTGCCTAAACCCCCGCCGCCCCATGACATTTCCTGACCTGTGTTCTGAATCACCACACTCGGTTATACAGAAACGAAACCGTGTTAGAAAATAAGGCACCATTTGCAGAACTTCCTGATGCAGCTGTTTCCATATCTGGTACGTCTTGGTCTGGTTTCGATATGAGGAGTGTGTTGTTGAAGTAATGGCTGTAGCTCGGGCAGACCCAGACAGGAGACTTCCTTCTTGCACTGATTCCGTTTGCACTTCTCACCCGGGCAGGGATAATGATAGTCAGCGCCGTGCCGAGCCGCTCTGTCTCGTCCATTCCTGACCCAGCGTGGGTGTAAGATATTGGTTTCCTGCCAGCCATGCAGCTCATATGATCAATTCACTGAAATGTCTCTGTTGCTTGCAAAGACATGGAGCAATATTTTAGCTGCTGTGATGTCTTACACTTGGGGGAGTAACGGATTCAATGTAACTGGACTACGTAAGCAGGATATAAAAAAAGTAACTGTAATCCTTAACAGTTAAAGTAAGAATAAACTTTTCTTTAGACAACGGGGATTACTTGCAGGATTACAATGCATCAATAAATATCAATGTTTTACAGGTAGACGTACTTCCCGAGGCTACTTTCATTCTGCTTTATTTAAAATATATTTTCTTATGCAGTAGGTCGTCACCTGATTTATTAAAACCAAAATACTGGTTGAATTGAATTTATTTATTTAAAACAAAGGACAGTGTACATTAATCAACATATTAAAAACATGTAAAAGTACTGGAATTAGCCAAAAGGCTAGTTTTCATCGATAGTCCCTTTGCCAGATGGTGATAGACATCCTAAAAGCAATAATAAAAATACCACAACATTGTTATACCATTGTAAAAATATTTACAATAGATGACATCACTGAATACAGATAACAGCAAGTCATGATAATAAATAAATAAAACATTTACAATACACACACCTACACACAGCTACACCCACACATCAGTGCTGACACTGTTGGTTTTCAATGAGCCACTTTTTAATACTGTGCTTGAATGTGTAGTAGGATGAGGATTCTCTTATTGAATTCATATTTTGAACTCACATTGTTTTGTTGTCTTACATAATACATATAAAAATACACGTAAAAAAACATCTTATTGAAATTTTTTCTTATTTCTTTTCATTGCGTTTGATATTGAGTTTATCGAAATGAAATGGAAATTAATCATATTACTCTTTTATTACTATATATACTTGTATACTTGGATTGGGTTACTGATTACATTTTTGAACAGGTATATAGTAATTGTAACAGCTTACATTTTTAAAGTAACCCTCCTGGTCTTACATGCATTATAATGAGCCCCATGACATTTAATATATTAAGACAAAATGTCTGGAAGAAATGTTTTAAATTCCCTGAGCTTGGAGGATGACTCATCACAAATCAAAAGCACGAACATGGTTCTCGGAGAAAAGGGATATGCCTAATTACGGTATACTCTTTCTCCATCCACTTCCAGAACTTTCTGCGCAACCAGAACAACAAGAACAACTATAACCTGGTGTGTGAGACGCTTCAGTTCCTGGACTGTATCTGTGGGAGCACCACAGGGGGGCTGGGGCTGCTGGGACTTTACATTAACGAGAAGAACGTAGGACTCATCAACCAGACGGTGGAGAGCCTGACGGAGTACTGCCAGGGGCCCTGCCACGAGAACCAGGTGAGGAGGGACACACACAACATCACAAGTCAAAGTCAAATTTATTGTCAATCTTTCAGTTTGTGTGTACAGACAGAGAGAACTAAATGCCGCTTCCCAAAATCCGGAATACAAAAATACAAATATATGTATAAATAATGTTTATATATATATACACAATCAACAGACACATTTATACACATGCACATATTAATATAAAGCACAACAATCAATATATACAAAATAACAAGCAAGCAAACAGATGCCCTTAACCATTGGTGGAATATAATAAAGTACATTTACTCAAGTACTGTACGATATTGAGGTACTTGTACTTTAGCTGATTATTTTAATGGTCACCTATTATGTAAAATCCACTTTTTCATGTCTCGAATAGCATTACTTTAAACTCTGTTAAGTGTCTTTGTCAAATGGTACCAGCGTATTTGCCCCAAACTATTTTGTGGCCACAAGCCATTTTTTATTTTGGGGTGTGGCATAATGTTGGCAAAATAGTGTGATGAGTGTCATGACTGCAGCTCTTTTGGGGAAAAGGAATGTTTAATAAATATATAATCGTCTGATAGATATTCAAATTCTGAAAAGCTAAACACTTTAAGATTTGGAGCTTTAGGTAAATAAAATACAGATTGTGTTTACTGTCTAAAAACAGAAGTCAATGTGACTTCTGGCCCTGTAATGCTTTTGGGGGTTTTCCCTTAATTGTAGTGTGTTATATACTGTAGGTTTGTGTGCATGTAAATGGTCGGCAAAGGCTAAAATCCCAAGAACAGGGGAGTTTACTTATTGATGTCACAGTAGAGGTACAAACATCAACCTGAAAATAAGCATAATCGGACCCCTTTAATAAATCTTTTTCAGTCCACATTTGAACTTGTTTTCCTTCTTCCTCAGAACTGCATTGCCACTCATGAATGCAACGGCATTGACATCATCATCGCTCTCATCCTCAATGACATCAACCCCCTCGGCAAGAAGAGGATGGATCTGGTGCTGGAGCTCAAAGTGAGTCATTATTGATTAAAGGGGGGACGATAAACACTTCAAAAATGTTACACAAGGGGCGTTTTAGTCTCTTGAGATATTTCTTCTAAAAACACTTTTTGATTTGCTTAAAATTAGTGAGAGTTTCGAATATCAAAAGTGACATTTAAATGGAGAAATGAATCATTGAATTGGGCAGTTACATCACTGGAAACATAATTCTCGAGATATGATCAAGTAATTACAGGAAATGAAACGGTGTTGACATAAATAAAGTCTGCCAAATATTTTATTTCAACACATGATCAACTAAGTAATCCATTAGGAATGAAATAACAAGCCCACAGGGAAAAGTATGAATATTTACGTATTAGATTTCCGTCTTTAATGGTGATGAATGTATTCCCCTGTTAGGACATAAATGAACCTGATTCTGTTCGTGCTCTTATCTGCGCTCTCATCTTTTCCTAGAATAATGCCTCCAAGCTCCTTCTTGCAATTATGGAGAGTCGCCATGACAGCGAGAACGCAGAGAGGATCCTGTACAACATGAGGCCCAAAGAGCTGGTGCGTGAGACATCATGCAAATACATTTCTGAGTCTTACATGGAGGTTTTGTGACAGTGTGTATTCTTGTTATCCTGGAATATATATATAACATATCCTGGAAGCATCTGTTTTTGAGACTTCCTGAAGTATCAGGTCACAAAGCCTAATTTTCTGTTTTGTTGGGTTCTAAATAAACGAGACCTTTTGATGAGGATATTTCCCTGACAGTAATTATATATATATATATATATAGGATTATACATATCAGTACATACATGTGTGAGAACAAGGTCTTCATGGATGGATTACTAAAAGGGTCCGGGCAGAGGCCAAGGGGCTGTAAGTATCAGGGATAACTTTCCAGCCAGGAACGGGCCAACGGACCACAAACAAACAGATAAACGAAAACATACGACAAAAGAAAATTAAACCAACTTCAAAGAGAGACAAAACATGAATACAGTGAGAGATGAAACGACTAAGACGAAACAGGAAGAGACTACAAAGAGACACAAAATGACCAGAAAGAAAGATAAGAACAATCGACTGTAGCTACAACAAACAACACATAGACTCGTGTTGTCTTTAAAAAGGGGCAAAACAACAAAGATGTCGACAAACTGAGACGAAACACCAACAAAGAGACATGAGAAAACTACAGAGAGTCATGTGCCAACCTGGAACAGCCCTGACAATCACCACAGAGACAAAACAACTACAACCAGATGCAAACAAACAGGAACACTAAAAAAAGACGCAAATCAAATACAAAGAAACAGAAAATACAGCAAAGAGACATGAAACGACTACAGAGACACACACAGCTCAAAACACAAGTACAGAAAGACAGAAAGAATTACAACATGACACACGACCCAGAGAGATATGAACCAATACAACACGAGAGCTGCTGCGTGTGATATCATTCAAATCAATATCACACTAATGGATGTTATGTGACGGTGTGTTTTCTCGCAGGTGGAAGTGATCAAAAAGGCCTACATGCAGGGGGAGATCGAGGTGGAGGAGCCGCAGGAGGGGGAGGACGAAGAGGATGAGCACGCGGCATCCCCACGCAACGTCGGGCATAATATCTACATCTTAGCGCATCAGGTAAGCCGCTAACTTTCTGTAACATCAGCCAGGAAGTGTGTTAATTCAGTAAGCACATGCATGGCAACATGATGCAGAACATAAAGGCATTTACAGTGGCGTTACTGTAAGTGTGTCATTTCCTGTGGCAGCTAAAGACATGTACACTTCTGCCACCCTCCACTCATCTCCTCTCTTTCAGCAGCCCTCAGGCTCTGCAGCGCTCAATAGACACAGTGTCTTTTAGAAAACGTGATTTAAGGAACGACTGCAATTATAGTTGTGCAACAGCCGCTATCAATACACACGCCGCAGGCTTTTGGTTGAATGCACGGGACATTGTGCATTCACAGGAAGAATAAATAGCACGTACTGTACCCGGACGTTAAGTAGGGGCAGTGTTGGCTCAGAGAGGCGACACGTGCACAAGTTACCATGCGTGAACACATGAAAGGCAAACACTTCTGATGACACTCTTTATTTCATTTTGATTTGTTTCGTTCTTGGTATGCACAACTCAGTGGTGGTTCTAGAACATTTTACATGGGGTGGCAAGAGGTCATTCCAGGGTGGCATGGGAGGGCGGGCAGTAACCTATTTATTATTAAATCATGCCCTAACACGAGTGTTCTTAATGCACAAGAGAAACAAGGTGTTCAGTTCAGACCAACAAACTCAAATATAGTATAAAACAGCAGAAAATACTCATGATACCCTAGAATCCTGTTTACTGTAAGTACAGTAAAAGTACTTAGTTATAATTAAGTACACACATCAACCATCTCTTAAGAGAGCTAAAGGTGACCTGTGCAGCAACACATTTAAATACATATGTGTCAATACTAAGAGCTGCTAGATTGTGCTGCTGTGATGGAATATGTAAGGAGAATAAAAACATACCATGTGGTCCAGCTGGAGTCTCCTCTGCCTCCTGATCCCTGCCTCTGTCCCTCTTTCTGACACTTCATCTTCATTCCTCATATACATTTCTTCTTCTTCACTAATGTCTTCATCTCCTCCTGGCTTCCTCCTGCTCTGACCCTCCTGGTCTCTTCAGTGAACTCTCTTTTCCTTTCCTCTTTCTGTTCATCCTGATCACTTCTCAGATATGTTTTTTTGTTCTTGTTGAATCACTCCAGCTACTCTGGCCTGCAAGAGTCTACTTGTGAAAAGCACTGGTACAAATGCTTGTATAACTTTACACGTTAGGGCCATGTAGCTGATAAGTAGCATAGCCTATAATAAATATAACATCAAAAGTATTGATCAAACGCACAGGCAGCTGTGTTCAGATCCAGTTTGACGGTAAAGGATGTATCCTGGTTTCATTGATCTGGCCTCATTGCTGTGATGTGTAATTTACGTGGATGTAATAGTACCGCATAGTTTAGCAAATAAAGTGATCGATCTCCCAGCTAGCGCTGTCTGCGTAGTATTTTGTAACGTCCCAAACAGCGACCGTCTGTTAAACGCTATCGATTTAAACGGCAGCGTTTTATTAATATTTTGTTTCAAGCTCTCGTCTTTAGTAAAAACAAAACTAGTGGAAGAGGAAATGCTCCCAGGGGAAGCTGATCCATAGGTGCTGGGACAGCTCGCTTCCTCTCTGCAGCGGTTTGAGCCGCTGTCTGTGTGAACGCCGCTCTGCAGTTTAATGCAGGGCCGTAGCTGGGTTTTTTAAATTATATTTAAAATGATTCACTTTTAATTAATTAACTGCTTGTTTCGTTGCTTGTGGACATAGTGTAGGTTTGTTTCTACAAGTACAGTTTTAGGGACACAAAAGTTAGGGGGGTAGGTGGGGGGCAAGGCTCTACAGTGGGGGGGGGCAGCTTCCCCCCCTTTCCCCCCGTAGATCCGCCCCTGGCCCAACTTAATGTATAACTATTTACAAAACATGTCTCTATAAACACACCATACCCGAAAAGGAGCAGGGAGAAGAAAATAATAATTATAAATAGAAATAGATTGTCTGTCCTTCGTATTTTCTTATTCACAGCCAATCAGGACAGTATCGTAGGAAAATAAGAGAAACACAAAAACGTACAAAAAAATACTTAGTTCCCACTTGACAGTTAACGGAAAGAAACAACAAACAACAACACCAAATCATTACATGTACAAGGAAAAGTGCAACTGAGTCCTACTGGAGTAGAAGGGGGAAAGCGGCGCATAATATAATAATAATGCTGTTTGTTGTCTTTTCAGTTGGCGCGTCACAACAAGGAGCTGCAGGCGATGCTGAAGCCGGGGGGAACGTATGGAGAGGGCGACGAGGCCCTGGAGTTCTACTCAAAACACACGGCGCAGATTGAGGTCAGTGGACAGGACTGTGCCTGAACTGTAGTGTACTGTGCTGTTTACGAGGTCCTGCTGTCTTTCCTAGTACTTGTTTACTTTGAAGTGTTACTGAAAAAGAATCAAAATTGTCAGCTACCAATTCTTGTGAAACATTGACATTTCTAAAAGCTCTAATGCCGCACATCCATAGGAAAAAAATGAATATATATCATTAAGCTCCCTCAGATTTGAGCACTTTCTAAATTGTAAAGGTTTACTGAAAAATTACTAAAATGTTGCTATTGCAGGGCAGCCAACCCTCAACTCTCTCACCACACTTCCCTTGTTAATCATACTGCTCAAAGTTCAAACCCACAAAAACAAAACAGAGCAACACGACAGAAACCCCTCCCAATAGGAGTGTCAACCCAAATGCCAAGTCTTATGAAAATGCACCGACTACACCGTATCTTAATCTCACGCCAAAGTAAAATAGAAACGCCACCCTGCAATTATCTGCCCTCTATGTGAGATCAATTGTAGGACGTCAGCTGCGGGGAATTGCTACATGTTTTTGCATTGAAAGGAGACAGGAGGTGTTTGTTGGCCTGAGGCCTGTACTACGAATCCAGTTCAACATACCCTGGATATGTTTTGAGTTATCTGGCTTAACTAACAAAACAAACGCGATCTCGCTAAGATGTCGCGGACTGTACGCAATGTTACTCTGATCCGGTTACTTATGTTGTGGCAGATATTTAAGTAAGCTTTCTTAACGCTAATGTTATAATAGTCAGATTGCTCTGAAGATGAGAGGTGATATTCTATTAATGTTCACGTTCACACAGTCTGTGATTTTTGCCGGCTGTCTTTCCTGCAACGGCAGCTTTTCTGTATTTCCTTTCTCCTGTAATGTGACTTGATCACTTTAAACTCTGCACACTGAGCTCTGATTGGTCAGCAGGCGGTGCTTTCACTGAGTTGATCTCTTATCCTGGAACCGGAGCAGGTTAGACGTTCAGCATAAGTTGCCATGGAGATCTAGCCCGCTAAGAAGTGAACCAGCGTCGTAGGACCGGAAACCCAGAGTTAACCCAGAGTTACCTCGCTAAGCGAAAATCCGGCTTCGTAGTACAGGCCTCAAAATGCCATAAGTGCTGTCCACCATCTACCTTTGGAATGTTTTCACGCTTTCATTGAAAGGAGGAATGCTGACTGTTGACACTGTTCCGTTCCTTCGTTGTTTGCACAGTTTATCAGGCTCCATCTAAAGGAAACAGTGCTTTTATTTGGTTTGTAAAGTACAGTATGTGACAATAACAAGTAAGATCTGTTGAATAAACGATCTGTAAA
>NW_027640290.1:0-40469 GCF_949606895.1 Notothenia rossii | reverse complement strand
CACACACACACACACACACACACACACACACACACACACACACACACACACACACACACACACACACACACACACACACACACACACACACACACACACACACACACACACACACACACACACACACACACACACACACACACACACACACACACACACACACACACCTCTTACTTCCCCATTTGCTTTCCCCTACCAAGACCAGCTCGCCTCTAGAGCTTGGCTCTGGCTCCAGCTGCCCCACCCATTGGGACCCAGAATCCCATTCTTCTGCCTACTTCTCTGAGGATCTTTGCCCAGGATCCCCTCAGCCTTCAACCAGTCATGAGCACACACATTATCCAGAATTGGTCTAAACACCTTAAAAACTCACATTTGACCTTTTGTCGAATAACACACACACACACACACACACACACACACACACACAACCCATCCACAGATACTTCGGCCCGTGCCACCTATTCTCAACCGAGAACCCAAAACCCCAATCCAACACAAAAACCTAACCCTAACCCTACTTCGGATTAATTTACCCCGATATTGTTTCACTAATCCAAACCAATGCCACGGCTCATGCCTAAACCTTGCCAACCAAAAATAATAAAGGCAATGATTATTAGCCAATCAAAAGCAGAGTGGAGCAGCTTGTCTTAACCAGAAGGAAAATAAAGAAGATCTGATGACATCATTCCGAATAATAATTAACCCTGTACTTCTTTTTTTTCAAGAAGAATGTGTAGTGTGTAGGGAGTATGCAGGGAGTGTGTAGGGAGTGTGCATTAAGAGCTTGTTTTGTGGGATGAATGAAACTGGTTTTGGAACAAGGGTAATTACTGATGCTTGGCTGTAGCTTTATGTTTACTATGTGGTACTAATCCTTCTATGTAACTCGTAAAAAAACAAAACAATAACTCTTTACACACCTACTTCTGTAAAGTTTGGCAGAACTAACAAAATAAAGCTTGTAAAAATTAGTGAAACAATATAAATGCCCTCCAGAAAAGTAGTTCTCATTCATAACACTCCGTTCGATGTCTCACTATGGGATACGCCTCAACGCGTATGCAAACAGAAGCATCAATCTCATTACGCCAATCCTGATTGGCTGGTGATCTTGACGTCTACGTCAGGGAATCCACCCACCCTATAAGTAGCTTGCGCTACGACGCAGCGTCATTCAAACACCCCTTTCGCTTCAGAGCACATCTCGAATTATCAGTAGCCGGGCTAGCTTAACGGTCCACTGACTGAACCCAAAGCTAACATTCGGTCGACGGGCGCTTGCCGGTTACTTTTTTGCTTTGCAAGAAGACTGAACAATATTAACACACCAGTTAATATTGTAATCTGCCTCGCCGTTTCTTTCTTTTGAAATTACGGTAAAGTTGGATTTTTTCTTCAAGCTAGTAACATACCTGTTGCTAGCTTTTCTTCCCTCCACACCGACACCACGGTAGCGAGGACGTTCTCTTTTCTCTCTCACACCAGAGGAGACGGAGATAAAAACAAAAGGTATTAACACACCAGTTAATATTCTTTAAAGAATAAAATCTACACCGTCGCTTTTTCCTTTCGGATTAACGACAAGGTTGGATTTTTTTCTCAGTAACGTACCTTGTAATTCCCTCGAAGCACAGGCAGACACAAGTGGCTTTCTCATAACGGGTTTATTCCTCCAAATCCACCGTGAAAACTACACAAACAAACAGTATAAATGACAAACACAGTTTTGTGTTAGACACACAATAGCATGCACAGCATGTGAGATAACTAGCCATGTAATAAACATAAAAGTAATACAAACACAACAACATACCTCGTTGGGCTGCATGCTCTGTAAACAAAGGGAAGTATTCTTCAGTTCTCTTCACAACTTATATGTTTAAGAAAGAATACAAAACTAACGGAGCTGTAAGTATCCGTGCATTTTACTCTGCGGGTGCTTCTCATGTTCTCGCGCTCTAACTCACGCGAGAACAGCAAAACGAGAAGTGAGCTTGGACTTCAAAATAAAAGACGAAATATTGCACGCATGAAACATTACAACAATAATAATTAGTACACTTAGAAAATACACATTACAGTTAAATTATGAACATGTAAAGGCTCCACTTACATACCTGTTACTAGCGTGTCCACTCCACACCGACACCCCGGCGAACAAAGATGGACCCTTCTCTCCCTCACACCAGAGGAGTCAGGGACTCGGAGTCTCGGCTATGCGGCTGCGGGTTTAAGATCTCAGGCACAGACTCACACCAGGTCTGCTCGTCCTGCCTCGGGCTGGAACACGCCCAGGAGGCTATCGATAACCCCGGCTCGTGCGGGCATTGTGCCCGCTTCACCATTAAGAGCCTCCGCCGACGGCAAGCACGCCAAGCTAGCTTGTCGGGACAGGACCCCCTGTCCCAGCGAGTTTCAGCGCTGGGTAGCTGCCCTCAGACTGGACCCCGCGTCATGGCGCGCGGAGAGTGATGGTCACTATGAAATGCGTAATGGCACTGCGCCACTGGCTACACCCGACTTTTCTAGTACGGGGCGTGCCTATGGGTGCTGTCCTATCGCGGAAGGTGGTCACCACAGACGCATGTCTGACGGGCTGGGGGGGTATATACGACGGTCGACCTGTGAGGGGTCTCTGGAGCAGAGACCTCCAACGGTCACACATAAATTATCTGGAGCTTTTAGCGGTGTTCCTCACCCTAAAACGCTTTCTGTCTTTTCTCGACGACAACACGACCACAATATTGTATACAGTATAAACCGTCAAGGGGGTTTGCATTCTCTCCAGTTACACATGCTGGCACGCAAACTGATCTTATGGAGCTGTGGACGTCTCCTCTCTCTGAGAGCGACGCACATACCAGGAGTGATGAACCTGGGGGCAGATCTGCGGTCCAGAGGTGTACCACTGTATGCAGACTGGACTCTACATCCAATGGTTGTGAGTCAGCTGTGGGTGCGTTACGGCCGAGCCGCGGTAGATCTGTATGCATCAAAAGAAAATGCTCAATGTCAGCTGTTCTTTTCAATGCGCGATTTATACGCACCGTTAGGCGTTGACGCGCTTGCGCAAGTTTGGCCTCCGGTCCTTCTGTACGCGTTCCCACCCCTGGCTCTGATACCCCCAACTCTGGCCAGAGTGAGAGAACAACATCACACACTGATCCTGATAGCTCCGCACTGGCCTGCAATGTACTGGCTGGCGGAGATATATCAGCTGCTGTGCCAGCAGCCGTGGCAGCTCCCGCTACGCAGGGACATACTGTCTCAGGCGGGGGGGACGATCTTTCACCCACACACAGAGCGCTTGGCACTATGGGCCTGGCCCGTGAGTGGTACAATCTGAATACAGTGGGGCTCCCTCAGAAGGTGATAAACACTATTCAGAGTGCAAGAGCTTCCTCCACCAGGTCTCTCTATGACCGTAAGTGGAGGGTGTTTGAGGAGTGGTGCCTTCAAAAAGGACACATCTCTTTTCAATGTCCTGTCGGGGTGATTTTATCATTTCTACAGGACCTAGTTGATAAACACAAAGCTTTCTCTACGATCAAAGTGTACCTGGCTGCTATTGCTGCATGCCATGTGGGCTTTGAGGGAAAGACGGCTAGCCAACATCCTTTGGTCTGCCGTTTTATGAAAGGGGCTCGCGGGCTCCTCCCTGTTTCCAGGTCACTGGTGCCCTTATGGGACTTGGCAGTGGTTTTAGATGGGCTCACTCGACCTCCATTTGAACCCCTGGAAGAAGCTGACATGAAATACCTGTCACTGAAGACAGTGCTGTTACTGGCTCTGGCATCTGCCAAGCGAGTCAGTGACATTCATGCGCTCTCTGTACATCCTTCATGCACTCAGTTTGCCCCGGGGCAAACGAGAGTGTTGCTGAAGCCCAACCCTGCCTTTATACCTAAGGTGGTTGGCTCATGTACCCCCATTGACATTGTGGCATTTCCTCCGCCGCTGTGTTCCTCTGAGGAACAGCGGCCAAATTTGCTGTGTCCAGTTTGTGCTTTACGCACCTATATGGACAGGTCAAAAGAGTTTTGTTGCAATGACCAACTCTTTATATCCTTGGCTAACCGTCAGAAGGGCAAGCCCGTTACCAGGCAACGGCTCTCCCACTGGATTGTGGAAGCGATTGCTCTGGCTTATACGAGTCAGGGTTTGCAGGCACCAACTGGCCTGCGTGTTCATTCTACTCGTGGACTGGCTACATCCTGGGCTTTGTTCAAGGGTGTTTCCATCCAAGACATTTGTGCAGCAGTGAGCTGGTCCTCACCGCTCACTTTTGTCCGCTTTTACAGGCTAGATGTCTCTGCTCCAAGTGTGGCCCGCGCAGTGCTGGGCCCCGTGTTGAGACAGGGTTCTACCTGTTAAGTTCTGGTTGTTTTGGTGATTTTCGAGATAAGCATGTCTAGCAATACGGGAGTTTCAATATCCCATAGTGAGATATTGAACGGAGTGTTATGAATGAGATCTATAGGTTACTTACGTAACCCCAGTTCTCAGAGTAACATGAAGTGAGATGTCTCACCAGACGGCCCTTCTTGCTAAGGCGAAGCGAGAAGAGGTGCTTATTTTGAATGACGCTGCGTCGTAGCGCAAGCTACTTATAGGGTGGGTGGATTCCCTGACGTAGACGTCAAGATCACCAGCCAATCAGGATTGGCGTAATGAGATTGATGCTTCTGTTTGCATACGCGTTGAGGTGCATCCCATAGTGAGACATCTCACTTCATGTTACTCTGAGAACTGGGGTTACGTAAGTAACCTATAGTTTTTTGTTGCTTTAATTCAGTTTGGAATGAACAGGTGTCAGATATAAATGGTCCTGAGACCAGCACTTGTATTCAGCCTTCAATTATAGTGATGAGTGACACTTGAGAAATGCACACAAAGATTTAGTTGATAATTTGTGGGATTTCCCAGGTTTCAAGACCTATAGTTAAAAGCCGCTCTTACTGGCTGCACCTGCATCATCTCCCTTGCTTTTTTCTCTTTCGTCTCTCTCTAATATTGCTGCAGGTGTGTCGGTTTATGACAGAAATAACCATTTAACAGTAGCTCTGTCTCGCCTCTAACCTCCGGTGTGCTGGCAGGAAATGAGGAACTATGGTTCGTAAAGATTTTCAAATGGAACATGTTACACAAGAGCAAATTACACTTTTATATAGAGGGCACTCAACATTAGCTTTTTTACCGTACTATTTGTGTAAGTAAAGATTTAGATACAATGCAAACAAATAAACAGCAAGTTACCTCATACAATTTTAAAGACTGAAGAAAAATACTTTTAACAAAACAAGTGATATGACGTTCAGTCCTGATAACCGATGTACTCAACTCAGTTGCTAACCTTCCAAGTTTTCATGTGAAGCGTATTTTAAAGTCAGCTTAGATAAACTTTTGTTTTTGTCGTGGTTTCTTTCCCTCCTCTCTGACCTTTTCAATCTCTTTTGTTTTTATCTCCAGCCATTTATTCCAAATGGCAAACTTAGACTAAATCTTGAGGTTTGGGGTTAATCCATGCATGGGAACCTCGACCAGTTTATCTTCGTGTTATGCCGTTATCGTGCTGTAATGTCACTCTGTCTCAGCATTTCCGTTTGTGTTTACAGAAAGTGTGTCTGCTGATCAAGTCCTTTGTCTGAGTGTGCCAGTGTGTACATATACAGTATATACTCATGCTGGGAGACGTCTGTGACTCTGGCCAGCACGTCACTGGTGCTGCATGTGTGTGTACAAGTTTGCTTGTGTGTGTGCAAGTGTATGTGTGTGTGCATTTAAACAGAAGTAAATGGCCATGACTTCCGTCTGTCTCTGCAGGGTCCTTACATAAGCCTATTTAGCCTCCCAAGGGAATTCCTCACCTTCCTTCTTGTTTTTCCTCCCCCTCTTCCTCCCTCTTTCTTCCTAACCCTCCTCTCTCTATTTCTCTCTTGATCCTACTAACCCGCCCACTCATCCCTTTAGCGCTTAGACTTCAGCAACGGGTTTTAACCATGCTTAAGGGTTTTTTGGCCAAGTCTTTAATCATGTCTGGCACAAGTTCACAATCTTGAACAATGGCGATATCTTTCTCCCAGTACCTTTATCCATCTCTGTCTCTGCTCTCCATCTCTTCTTCTTTCTCAATCTCTTATCCGATCCGTCTGGCACCCATCGCTCCCCTTTACAGTAGGTCACCTTCTTATCCCCTTTGCACACATTCAAGTTCTCCTATCTTCCAGTAAAAACCCCATTTATTCTACCTCTGCCTCTATCCCTTCAGCCCCCCAACCAGCATTTCCTCTCCCTGCAGCACCCCGATTCAATCCCTCAATCCAGCTGCTCCTTCATTCGCCCCTTTTGTGTTTTTTAGGATCATTTGAATCCCTACTCATGTCTATTCATCCTTCAGTTTTTAGCCTGGGATGTATGTATCCTATTTAGAGATGGTATACATACAGCTCGCTCATTCTCTTAACTTTCTATATTTAGTTCCACATCCCTCTATGTGCCCCCAATCTTTTCTCCAAAGTAACAAAGTGTTTTAATCAATAACTTGTATGGTAGCAGGAGCAGGAAATAAACAATTATGCTGGTTGAAGTGTAATATCAAATATAATTTAGACTAATGGAGGAATTTACAAAAGGATTTTTACTTTCATGTTAACAGTCTGATAAATATATTCTCCTTTTTTGTACCTTATATCCTCTCCACTCTGACACATATTTTTTCGCTTCCTCTCCCAGTTTTTATAAATGAAATGTGTGTATTATATGTATCTACGCATATGCAAACATACAAATACACACCCTTTGTATGTGTACACAGTGCACTACCAGTGAGCAGGGCTGGTTGTATATAAATATAAAGTATAAGGCAGACGGTTATCAAAACATGGAGGATAATTGGATCCGACAGAACGGAGAGCGAGGGAAGACAGCCAAGGACAGGACAGATAGAGAGAGGGAGCCAGAATAAAAGCGAAAGATAAATAAGAAAAGAGAGGTGCAGATAAAAGCCAAGGACAGGAGAGAGAAGAAGAGCAGAAAAAAAAATAAAGACTTCATGAATTGGTTGGACACAGAGTTTACTGTTTGTCAGTGTTAGCCATTAACAACCAAGCATGTGTTCGTCCAATATATAAAATGTTCTCCCACCCTGTGGGTTTTATCTACCATTTCCAAAACCAGCCTATCAATTAAGACATAACAAACATTTGTTTTGTGTTTGTATGTATGTGTAATATTTGCACATCTATCTTTGTGAGGACCAATATTGGCTTTGGTAGCTGATGACGTTTTGGCAGGTCCTCGCTTTGGCACAGACCTTCAAAAGGATGTATGATGTTTCAGACAGTTTTAAGGATCGGTTTAGAAATATGTTTAGTTTAGGCCTAGGCTAGGGCATGGGAATACATCCTTGTAACAGGGGTCCTCACGAGTACAGTAAGACAAATATATGAGTGTCTGTTTATCTGTTATTGTGTGAGACACCTCGGCTGACTGCTCTCAAGGTTCCTAGGTGTGGGGCTGTTGTGTCCTGCCACTTATCAGTGTTTAAGTGTCCTTGAGTACACACATATCCACAAGTGTGTTTGCATCCATGTTGGATGTACACACTTGTTTCCCATGGTGTAGTTTGAGTGTATTTGGTCTGCAAGTGCCAGGCTTATATGTCTGTTGTTTCATAACAGCTCTGTGTGTGTGTGTGTGTGTGTGTGTGTGTGTGTGTGTGTGTGTGTGTGTGTGTGTGTGTGTGTGTGTGTGTGTGTGTGTGTGTGTGTGTGTGTGTGTGTGTGTGCGTGCGTGCGTGTGTGTGTGTGTGTGTGTGTGTGTGTGTGTGTGTGTTTGCATTGTAGATACATAAAGTTAGAGGTTTAACCTGTAAAAGTGAAATCGCCTCACACAGGAAGTAATTGCATCAACAGATAGTCACACTTCCAGACGAGATCTGGAGATGTACACACACAATTCAATTCATTAATATACATTTCAGGAAACAACGTTAAAAGAAGTTTTAAGGCCCAGATACACCGGCCCGAAATCGGCAGTAAATGGGAGTCGGGATGAGCGTGGGCACGCCCTATTCGGAGTGGTGTGCGCCGCACCGTCGGGTCTTTTCTGCTGACCTGACGCCTTTTCTTGCCGACGGCGTCGGGAACACCACCGGAAGTCGGACAAAGGGATAACACTGATTGGCTGTTCAGCTAGCGAATCAGTGCATGAGAAGCGTTAACGGAAGTGAGGGAGGTAAACAAATGATTTAAAATGGAAGATGGAACACACACGGACGGCTATTTCACCTCATCGGTTTATAGAGCTCCTGTTCGTTCATGTTTTCAATGGACGAGAGTGAAAATGGAAAGAAAAACGCTATTTGTTGTTTGTTTATATCACGGCATCTGTTCTTCTTCTCTGTCTTCCGGTTGTTCCGGTTGTTGCCTCTTTTGAATGATGAATACACACTACCGCCGCCTGCTGGTAAGGAGATCATTGCCACTCACGCATGCGCAGTTCATACGTGCTCGGCTCGTATTTGCGGTGTGTTCCAGTGCGCAAAGTCGGCAAATACGCAGGAGAGTCCGGCGACGCAACAGTCGGTCTCGGCGTCGGCGACTTCTCAGGTGACTGGCCGGTGTATCTGGGCCTTAACACATCACACATGAACACAAACAAACTAGTTATCTGTCCCCAAATGGGGAACAGACTCACATTTACACTGTGTCACATGTCTTTAAACTATTCCACTTCATCTCCTATTTCCCAAGGAATCAGAGGAATAAGAGGGTTCGCGCTGAGTCTTAAAACAATTTTCATAATTGAAAATATGAAATAAAATGGTTTTCTATTACTAAAAGCTGCAGAGAAAATATACTATCTACAGTAGCTGCAAAACAAAAGGATACAGAATTGTGAAGGCATGAGTTGTTTTCAGTGAATGAAAAAATATCATAATTATATAATAATATATATAATATAATATATAATAATTTATATATACAGTCTATGGTCTGAACGTGAGGCGGAAAGACTTAGGGAAAGATGTGTGCTTCTGATGTGTGTGTTCATGATAGGGGAAAAATATATATAATATAATATATAATCTAAATCTACAGCATTGTTGCCACAAAACAACATATATTTATAAAGTTTGTTGTTAAATTGCTTATCATTGTGTAGGAGTGAATAATTTGCGTGTGTGTGAAAGATAGTTGTGTTATCTCGAAGGTCACTGTAGTAGACTTCATGCCTCTAGGCATTGCCATTTAGTAACAGAATACTTGTAGCTGTTAATATATTGTTCTTCCTTCCGGAAAAAAAATGGTCGGATAGGAGAAGGAAGGGAATTGTGTCGGAGGAATATTTAAGTGATATAAGAAACCGGCACAGGTGAGGAAGTGAGACGGGTGGAAAATGAAATAACCATGGCAGTGAGTCCTCAGGATCATGTTGCACAATCAGGCCAGTGTCCTACCGATGCCCTCTCAGCAATCCTGTGGCGGAAAGAGGGGAGAAGGGAGGATGGGATGTCATTAAGAAGTGAACGGAAAATAAAGGACGGAAATGTCCAAATTCAAGGCATTAACAGTTGAGCTATTCCTCTTATTAGGGGAAAGTTGTTCAATGGCAAATAGAATAAAAAAAACAAATGATTAGCTTGATCAATGTATATACGTAAAGTTTTCTATTACCGTTCTTTTCAAATCTGCTTTGACAGAGTCATAATTTGCCGTAAATGCTCATTTCCCTTCATCTTTTGTTCATTTAGTGTCTCAGAACAAAATCAGTGTTCAGATGGAAACACTTAGTTTTTAAATAATTGAGTGCCTTGCCAAAGCGAATATATAACTAATAACACATGGGATAGGAAGGAAAGATGGTTTTAAGAGAAAAATAGAAGAGAGGAACAGATTATTGGTACGAGTCCATCCACCTGTTTTTATTTTCAATTTGCACATACAAACTCTGCAGGCACCCGACTGGAGAATGAGCCTCACCAGCTGTTTAACTCCATGTGACCAACTCTTAATATTCATAACTGTAATAGAAGGAAACTGATATTTATTTGCTTGTTCTGTTTTAAGTTTTGTCGGAAATGTGGACTCATGGAAATCTGCCTTCCGACCCAAGTGCATTAGTTAAAAGACAGCTGAAAGAGAAAGAGACAAACACAGAGAGAGAGATGGACCAAGGAAGGGGAAAAGTAAGCAGTAGTAGGAAGACATGTGTGATAGTGATGGATGGATGAGTGTGGGAGTGTATAGAAGATAAAGAGGCATAGAATAGAGCCGGCCAGTCTACCAGATCCGGCAGAACAACAGATAACCAACATTGTGGAAATCATTAAAACTGGAGAAAGATGCAGGTCTTCCAGGAATTTAAAGTGATTATGTTCCTTCATGGCTCTTTGCATTTTATTTCCAGTTCACAGCAGACGAAAAACAGGACTATAGTCTACAGTTTGAGGATATATGATGGGAACCAACCATCTCAACCTTCTCTTGACAGACTTTGTAGCTCTGTAAAAGCATCATCTTCCTTTAACTTTTACTACAGTGTTAGTTAACTGTACTGTAACTGTAACTGAGATGACCGTGTTTTACGGTAATTAAGGGTTAAGAGGACAAGCTTAGGCGAAAAATTAAGAGTATAAATGAAGACGAATGAGGGATAGGTTGTGAGGAGCTGAGGACACGGAAGGGGTGAAGTTCAGATACAGTAGCTGCTGCCTTCAGTGTTTGGACGGCCAGTTTATCTAATTAGAGGGGCCGTGTGCAGTGAGCGATGAAGGGAGTGAAGGATGTTAGCCAAGCGTGTTTACCTTCGGATGCTTCTGGATTCCTGTCCTCCCTTTAATGGGAGGTGCGGACACAGAGATAGTGACAAATAATTTGCTGCTGGCACAACTGAAAGTCTGAGAATGTGTGTGAAAATGTTTTCTTTTTCAGCAGCAAAGTAACTGTATTAAAATGATGTACAATACTTAATCATTTTCGTTTGCAACATTTTAAGAAATGTCATTAATATTGTATGTGTTTCCTGTCTGTAGTTCAGGAGGGCTTCTCAGTTTGGTTCAAAAGAGCCAAAATATATCAAGTGATTCTGTTTACTTGATATCTCTAAGCTTTGGCTATTTGGATTAATGTGCTCCACCAGTATGTTTTCTTTCCTTAAGTTTCATTGTGTTTCAGTCCTGTGCTTTGGATCACTGGCCCTTGGTTTTGGTTCTTGGTTGACCCCCAATCCTGGGAGGATTGACCAGAACTCTGGGATTCATAACTGAGCACAGGGAACACTCTGTCCTCCTCTCTGTCTCTCTCTGTCCTTCTCATTCTTTCATTTTCATTTCTGAGTCTCTTTTTAACTCTCTCTCACTCACTTCCTTTGTTTTTTTTTCATGGATTACTGTTGCCCACTTAAAAAAAGAGGGAAAGAGATTGTTGCAGGCTCAAATGTCATAAAGTCAAGGGTTTCCCAGCCAGGCAATTACTGTACACACACACACACACACACACACACACACACACACACACACACACACACACACACACACACACACACACACACACACACACACACACACACACACACACACACACACACACACACACACACACACACACACACACACACACACACACACACACACACACACAACATGCTTAATCAGTCACACAAGCACATAGCCTAACCACAAGCCTCACGCTTTAAAAAAAAAGTCACAATTTCCAAATCCACGCCAAGCACACTTTCCGGTCGCCACCTGTCACTCACTCTTGGGGCTGTATTCACACATATGCACACACTCAGTGAGGTCAGGTGGTTTTCCAATCAACGCAGCTGTGTGCTCTCCAAAGCAGTAAAATGGTTTTAGGTCCAGTGTTGGCAGGCTATGATGAGTCTAACACACCACCGAGTCCTGGTTCATTCTATCTGCCTACAAAGGCTCTGCACACGGCTGCCTGACTGTTATTAGGCACTGCGACTGCACCTGCTTGATGTGTGTGACACACATACACACATTCAAATACAGTTTTTACAGGCCATGGGAGGGAAGAGTACAAAGAAATGGACCGGGTTTCCACTGGCCTTGAAAATGTCCTTTCCTGGCCCGAGAAGGACTTAAATATGGTCTTTAAAGTTTCAAATGCTTATAAGAAGAAGAAAGCAGAGCTGTTTTACATATGACACAACTCTCAAATCCTTGATGGAAAGAAAGTCAGCCTTGCAGAATCGCTAGCTAGGCTCTTACTCTTCTTACGTACAGTGCTGTACAGGCCTGATTTAAACCACCAAGAATATTTTTGACCAGTTATGTCTTAAACTGAAAATAATACAGCTTGTCCTTGAACCCAAAAGTCACTGAAATATTGTTTAATTGTGAATCATGGAATCTTCTTTTGTTATGATGAGTGTTTTTTCACTGCACGTTTAATCGTTTTGGTTTATTATAAGAAAGGCACAAACGATGTTATATTCTTCCAGACTGTTTGGCTTCCTGCAATGCTGTGATACTAATTTGTTGGGTTCTCATACCAAAACAGTATTCAAATATGAAAATGGTTATCTTAGACACTCAAAAAGCTTTCTAAATCTCTTCAATTCTTTAATTTTGTTAAAATTGAAAGCCTTTATTCATTATTTATCCAATTAGACCTACAAATGCAGTGCAAAGTTCCATAAAGGGATACACACCGGTTAATATTTATCTTTTGATATTCACATGAATAAACATGAGACCATCCGCAGTATCTGTGTTTTGGTCAAGCAGGAGGCTAGGAGTGTTTTGGAGAGCAGAATCTATCAACTCCTCTCTTCTCATCCACAATAAATCTTTAATGAGGTGTGTGTATCAGCCTACACCTCTCCCTCGCCTGCAGTGCACAGCAGTGTGTGTGTGTGTGAATATGTATTGTATTTCTTTACGTTTATACACATTTGTTTGTATGTGTGAGTCGGGCGTGATACCGTGTATATTTGGCAATTATGTGTTTATTATTGTGCAAATGTGTTTTTGTATTTAGTGTGTGTGTGTTGGTGTGTGTATGGTGGAGTGAAGCATACACTGGGGTCTTTGAAGTGTAAAGTAACATGCCTTTTTAAGTTTTGGATGTGAAATATTTATATGAGCAGGAGTGCTGCTTTGGGAGGGCGAGTTGAGGGAAAGCGAATGAGGACAAAGGAGATGAACTTCGGTTTGAACAAAAACTACGCAAAGATCCTCTGTGCTTTTTATATCCAGTCTACATTAAATCAATTGAAGATTGTGTTATATCACATCACATATTGTTAAATATCTTTATTATTGACATACATTATTTGGGAATTTTCAATTATAGCCCCTGCAAGCTTTGATATAACTTTCGCAATTAGATATAGACAAGAGCCAGAAGAACAGCTTTAGGGTTGCCAGGTTGTGAAAAAACATAGTTGTTATATTTCCTCCTCCACTGAGTCGTTCCTCTACAGCAGGGGTGCCCACACTTTTTTGGCTGGTGAGCTACTTTTGAAATGACCAGCCGAGGTCTACCAACCAAAAATAAAAACCCAAATTGCAAGGGTTGCTGAATAACACGTTTTATTTTTACATGGGATAACTACAATAGGGCTGCAACAAACGACTAATTTGATTATCGATTAATCTATAGATTAATGAAACGATTAATCGACTATTCGGACTACTACTGTGTGCCTTGCACAATTTCTCAAACGCTCTTATTTAGCCATCAACTTTTAGATTTAGTTTGAGGTTGTTTTAGGCATGTGGAAACTAACAATGAAGACAATAAAGATGAATACTTGATTCAAAAATACATATATTATTAAATTAACTTAACAAATTGTGAACAAAATTAACATTGCTTTTTATTTGAATTAAATAAATAATATTTCACATCAAAAGAAACAACAATGTTTTAACAAATCTTATTAAATAATCTGATGACAGAACTGGAAACAGAATAGCTGAAACTTTAACAAAATAAATAACTCAGTTACCTCTAATCATTAACCCATGTTTGTATAATGTAGTTAACTCCGTGTGTTGCGGCTAGCATACATAACACCTGACGTGGAAACGTTACTCGTGGATGGGGCTACAGAGCTACTCGAAAGACAGTCGAACCCGGTGCATTCCTCCGTCTGAATGTGGAGCACTTTTGCTAAATGTTTAGACAAATTGCTCGTGTTACCGCCCTTACATGCTAAACTCTTTTGGTGACGAGCATTGTCCACCTCAAGACGGGTAACATGTAACCACACCTTGGAGCGCTTCTCTCCACCATCTCCTCCGTGTGTTGCTGCATGTAGCAGCTGCGTGTGTGTAAACTGCCCCGCCCCCTTGCAAACAGACGGGGGAGAGAGAGATCTCTTCTGGATTGGAAAGGTCGAAAATACACCGACCATAGACGCATTTGTTTGTCTTTTTGCATGTTAGAAACGAGTTGGCGACACTAAGACTAAGAGATAATGTTTGTGTAGCAATAATACATGACCTTTCTCTTTCTCAACTCGCTACTCGGAGGGAAGTCGCTGTCATATTCCTTGTGATGAACACTCCGATAATGCCTCTCCACGTTACCTTTCTTTGGCAGAGCGACGCTTGCTTTACAAATAAGGCAAATAACCTTTGAATGTGACATCACAAACAAAGATTCTCCTTCCCATTCTGTGTGGAAGTGGTATGTCTTTAGCTTTTTGCTCGTTCCCGCACTCATTTTGTTGTTTGTCTCTCCCGGCACTTGACTGATTTTGTATCGCTTTGCATTCTGTGTTAACAGACTGGAAAGCAATAGGTCGCTTTTTCTGTCAATCAAGTCAACTCCTGAATTAAGTGGCAGGGAGGCCAAAGGAGGAGGGATCAAAACCTGTTTTGTCTATTTTAACGGAGCTGGATTTTTTTAAATTTATGAATGACTCGCGATCTACCAGCATTGCCCCCGCGGTCGACCGGTCGACCGCGGTCGACGTACTGGGCACCTCTGCTCTACAGTTTAAGATATATATTGAAATATAACATGTGATTACTTTAATGTATCCATTGCAGACCTGATGGATGGTTAGAATATACATAATATATTGACAAGGGGTCATCATTATTGAGTTTTTGAACAGTAACTAAGCCATTTAACAGCATTTACAGTATATTGATTTTCTTTAGAAGGCTACGCCTCGTTTAAGGTTTAGAAAAATATCATGATTATGAAAAAGAAACTAGGTCTGGTAAGGGTTCAGCAACCGCCCTTTGTTAAAGATAGGGATAATTCTTGGTTATGGTTACAGTTTTTCTCAATCGCTAAACCCACTATTTAGAATCAAAATTCCTTTCATCAAACCAACAGCACAGCCATCGAAACAGAAAACCATTTCTCTACAACAGTATACCATTTATCATTGATATCACACAAAATGCAGATGCTAAGCAGTGCTTTGCAAAACAGATCACACAATTCTCTAACTGAAGTTACAATTCTCTACACAAACATCAAAAATCTTTTGTGTAACTCATGTCTACAAGACAAAATAATCTTCTCACAGTGGATAACACTTACTCCTCATAAACTTAGACCATAGCTACACTAATTGACACTTGATGTGCAAAATATTAACACTTGTTATCAGTCAATCACCCCATTGAAAAAGGTAACTGCATGGAATGTACTGTATACCTTACAGTAATGATTTTACATTGAAAACATTTACATGACAGAATTTGCCTGACTCTACTTAAAATATTTTTTTAAATGGTGCCGGTAAAGCTATAATAGTGTTGATATGACTTGCATAGCTCTTTGATATGTTCATATGGGGAGGATTAGCTATAGTTGATAGTAGAGCAATACATTTTTACAGTCAGTAATTGTGGTCTTTTCCTTTTTGCACATTGAGAAACATTTTTTTTTGTATTGGGGTGAATTGAGTACTTCACTTCCATGTAAATGAATTGCTCACAGCTGATATCAATGACTTTCCAATAGTAATTGTAATTAGTGAGAATCCTATAAAAGACCTCCCTCACTTCAGTAAGATGCTTGTGTGAACAAAATGGCTGATCGAGTAGGTAGAGGAGCTCTGAGAGGAAGAAGGAACCCTGTTGTTCAGCGAGGGAGGGCATGGTTTGAGGCTCATCCACACATGGCCATGGAGTTCCTCCCTCCATACTCCCTATTTCTAAACCCCATTGAGGAGTTCTTCTCTGCCTGGAGATGGAAGGTTTATGACCATCATCCTCATGACAGAATGCCCCTTTTTGACGCAATGAATGCTGGCGGTCGGGACATCTCTGCGGAATCCTGTCAAGGGTGGTGTCGACACGCAAGGAGATATTTCCCACGCTGCCTTGCAAGGGAAGACATACGCTGTGACGTAGATGAGGCTATGTGGCTAGACAGACGCCAAAGAGCAGATCAGTAAAGCTATATAGATCTCATTCTCTGCTTTACTGCTGATTTACATCATTTACCCATGTTATTTTTTTTTCCAGTGTATTGCTATTCATCTTTTGTTTCTGTTACGGTGCTCTTCTGAAAATGAGACAATAAAAACAATGACAGAGTTACAGTAAAATTCTGTTTTTCCTATATGTAAGTTTGTTTCTCCCAACTTTTCAGTTTTTCCGTTCAGTTTCCAATCTCGATAGCTTGAGGTTTGTGTATTGATGATTGTAGTCAGTATTTAGTGTGCCACTTAGTAATGACTGTTCAAATAGTCTTCTAATGAGCTGACAAATGTTTGTTTTTGGAGAAGGTATCTGGTTTTGGAAGGGGTATTTTTAGTTTTGAGTGTCTTAGAGCACTTTGCAAGAAATATATATTGTTATGGTAGAATGTGTTATTATGGTGACCGGAGTTTCAGTTATGAAAACACATTTGTTTCATTAGAGGACAATTTGTTCTGTTTCGATCGACTTTTTTGTGACCAGTATTTTCAGTTTTGGTCATGTAAGTGCATTTTGCAAAAGATATTCAGAGTTGTGGCAAGTGAGTTTCTGTTTAGATGGCTATGTTCTTGTTTTGAAGAAATGAATTTTGATTCTAAATATTGGGTTTAGCAATTGAGAAAAACTGTAATAGAAACATTAACAATGTGGTACAGGACATGACGGGACAAGTCCAAGGCACACACACGCCAATGAAGTAACAGCTTGATGTACATTTTACTTTATGTCTAACTTGTATGAATCTCGTACACAGCATTCTATTCTATTCTGGTTGACGCCCATCCTATTTGCATTGACTAGCCAATGAGCACTGCATCCTTGCTGCTATTCCACTATCTGCTTACACCAAATGTAATTCCCTCTACCACTCAGCCAGCTCATATATTAGCATTTATATGGATTTTGAATGTAACTTTCAATATGTGTTCCTGGTCATCAAATGTGTATCATAAGCTCTGCCAGTCTGTCAATCCTGCTGAAATTAGTTAAGGAGAACGGCATGCACAGATGCACACTGTCAAACTAAAATCTGTGTTATCTTTGCAATAGACTTTGAAAGGTGCTAATCTAATCGTCTTTCCTTTCCTTTTTAGCATATTTTGGTCATTTAGGGTGAGGTTTCCATTTTTAGTATCTTTGCAATCTGTCACCACTGCAACGCGCGAACCGCGTGTTGTTAATGTTGCGCTTTTCAATTTATTACAATGCGCTGTCAATCTAAAGCATGAATACAGGCCTGAAAGGATTTCAGTGGAGCTGGTGAACTTGACACTCCTTTTGTGTATGTGTGTGTGTGTGTGTGTGTGTGTGTGTGTGTGTGTGTGTGTGTGTGTGTGTGTGTGTGTGTGTGTGTGTGTGTGTGTGTGTGTGTGTGTGTGTGTGCGTGTGTGTGTGTGTGTGTGTGTGTGTGTGTGTTTGGAGGGAGAGTTAAAAGCTAAACTAAGCAATTAGAGGACAGGAAAAAGGACAGAAAAGGCTGAGGCCTTTATAGAGAGCCATGTGTACTTTTGGGAACATGTTTATGAGTCTGCTGGTTTGTAAGTTCATGCTCAGGCGTGTGTGTGTGTGTGTGTGTGTGTGTGTGTGTGTGTGTGTGTGTGTGTGTGTGTGTGTGTGGTGTGTGTGTGTGTGTGTGTGTGTGTGTGTGTGTGTGTGTGTGTGTGTGTGTGTGTGTATTTGTGTATCTGTGTGTATCTGTGTGTGTGAGGCCAGACGTCAGTATTGACAATAGCCTGTTGAGATCGGGGAGGAGACTGGCTTCGTTAAAAGCGGCCTTGAACAAACAGAATAGAAACGGAAGGATAGAGGGAGGGAGGGATGGGTTTTTGAGGGGAGCAGGAGAACAAATGGAGGGAAAGTGAGGGAAAAGGTACAAATAATGAAAATGTATTTTGGGGAAATTGTGAGAATAGAAAAACAAGAGGGGTGTATTAAGTCAAACATGGAGGGAAATAGGGTTAGATTTGTATTTAAATGAATCTTGTTCTATTGGTTTTCTAATTGTTATTTTAATTTGGAAATTGTGACATTCACATTTTGCACAAAAGTTAAACTAAAGGCAATAGAGGATGAATAAAATACTAATTGGAAGCAAGGAAGGAGAAAAAGAGGGATTAGGGAAGTAGTGAATGATTAAAGATGGAGGGATCAACGGTGAAAGGGAGGAGACAAAAGATGGGTGGGGTGAAGGAGAAGAATTGGATGAGAGGAGATTGAGATGAATGGATTCAAAGGGGAGAAGGGGATTTAAGATAAAGGTAGAAGGAATAAAAAAGGAAAACCACAGAAGGTTAGCTATGGCGCAGGCGGCAATAGGGTCAAGTAAGTCTCTGTGTGTGTGTGTGTGTGTGTGTGTGTGTGTGTGTGTGTGTGTGTGTGTGTGTGTGTGTGTGTGTGTGTGTGTGTGTGTGTGTGTGTGTGTGTGTGTGTGTGTGTGTGTGTGTGTGTGTGTGTGTGTGTGTGTGTGTGCAGGAGAGAGCCAGAGAAAGAGAGACACAAGACAAGAGAACTTGCTTAGCTTTGCACAAGCCTGCCTACTTCTGTGTGAATGAAAAGGGAGGGAAAGGGGTTGTAGCGGTGTGTGTGTGTGTGTGTGTGTGTGTGTGTGTGTGTGTGTGTGTGTGTGTGTGTGTGTGTGTGTGTGTGTGTGTGTGTGTGCTGGTGTAATATGCGTTGCAAATCAATAACTGATAAATAAATTATAAGCAACAAAAATTCAAAAGGCACCAGCAGTAACAAATAATTCAAGTACTCAGAAGCAACAGGGCAAAGAGGATGGTTTGGAACTGCAGTGTGTGTGTGTGTGTGTGTGTGTGTGTGTGTGTGTGTGTGTGTGTGTGTGTGTGTGTGTGTGTGTGTGTGTGTGTGTGTGTGTGTGTGTGTGTCACTGTTGTTGCAATGGAAAATATGTGCTGGATCAGTTGTGATGGTGTTGATGTTGTCAGAACAGCGTGACATTTTTACACGGTTACGTCCGGTTTGTGACATCAGAGAGGGTTTTACGGGCTTATCAGTCTTTTGTCCGGTGTCAGGTATCAGTTTATGTGAAAAGACACACATAAAGCAGGGCAGTGCTTGGAATTGCAGATGTAAAGAAAGGAAGAAAGACACGGACGGACGGACGTAGGAAGGAAGGAATTAAACAAAGAACAAATCCACTATGAAGATGGAAAAACCATGGTGGAGAAGAAGGGGGCGGGACCTTTAACGGATGCTTATCTCCTTTTTCTTTTTTTCTTTTTAGGAAGGTAAGAAGTATACAAATTGCTTCATGAAAAGGAGGAACATTTTTAGATTTATATATTTTTTTAATAATAAATTGTCAGCAGACATAATACTCATCGATGCAAGTGTTGAAAGCCAATTTTCTACTAATCTTTGCATCACTCATTTTTTTATAAAATCTTGAAAATAAAAATGAAAAATGAATCCATATGAATTTGTATTTAGTCCTGTCACTTTGAATTCTGCTGTTATTTTGTACCGACACATACCGTACAGAAGCAGATCACCAGTAGTACACACACACACACACACACACACACACACACACACACACACACACACACACACACACACACACACACACACACACACACACACACACACACACACACACACACACACACACACACACACACACACACACACACACACACACACACACACACACACACACACACACACACACACATCCCCTAGGACCAACCCTGTGGGTGTACATGTGTGTGATAATGAACCGCTGCTGACTGGCAGTGGTGATTGGCTACCTTTGCATCCTCTAGAGATGTCCGTCTGAATGGTGCCAGCTAGACGCCAGACAGACACAGTGTGTTTGTGTGTGAGTGTGTGTTACATGAGCACACCATCAGCAAGTGTTTGTGTGTGTCTACCTACGTGTGTGTGTGTGTGTGTGTGTGTGTGTGTGTGTGTGTGTGTGTGTGTGTGTGTGTGTGTGTGTGTGTGTGTGTGTGTGTGTGTGTGTGTGTGTGTGTGTGTGTGTGTGTGTGTGTGTGTGTGTGTGTGTGTGTGTGTGTGTGTGTGTGTGCATCACTGATACTGTGCTGCGCCCCGCTGTCTGGGACCTGATTATAAAACAATGTCTTAGAAGGTCTTGATCTTTGTAGATGTATGGTCTCTTTTTGTTTCATTCTCTCCCTTTGTTTGTCTAATGGATTAACCTTCATATAAATTGCATTATATTTACCAGAGTTGCGATATCTTGTAAGTAAATCATTTACAGGACAGCTGTGCAAGTAATATACTGGTATACATTCCACAATGACGTCAATTTAAATGATCCAACCTTGCAAATTTGATGAACTTTGACATACAAATCACACTGTTGAATAACTGACGCCAACTTGACAGAGCTGACCTTTGAGGGGTTAACAAATGTGCACTTGTGATCAACAGCAGTTGTTGGTACTAATTCTGTCCTGTTAGGGATCAAACTAAACAAAAAAAGTCGGAGTATTAGCGAGGTCATTAGCAATGAGAATTGTTTTCTTTCCCTTCTTGAATCACTTTTTATTTAAGGCAAAGGTGTGCAATGGTGAACACAGTGTCAAAGTAAGTAAAAGCTATTGTGACTGACCTTCCACCACCTTAATCACCACTTGTCTGGATTATTGCAATGGAGTCCTCTCCAGGGTAACCTTCAAAGCCCTGAACATGGGCTGCCAGAGATAACCCATAACACATCCCCCCAACCCTCACCAAGCTTCACTGGATCCCAGTCAAGTCCTACATCCCAAAAAATCCTCTTCCTCACCTACAAACCACTTCATGCCTTCTCCTGTCAGTACTATCAGACCTCATCCACCCTTAGACACAGCTCTGCTCACCACTCCCTACAACGAGGGTAAGGGGATGTCATTTGAACGATGTATACCGTAGGGTTCACGTTTGGTACATCCATTGAGTGCCAGTGCAGGAAGTACTGTAGCAAGGCAGAACGCAAGATTGGGGAGCTGGTGGATGTGTTTTGTGGTCCTAATACAGACCCCCACTTAATGTTCTCCTATAACCCTAACCACAATCTTTCATAGACCCTAATCAAGTTGTTTTAGTTGTCTAACATTACACCATACAGTAATCTAAGACAATCTGACAATCTCTTATAGTTGCCAAAACCATAATTTATTTTCCATGACAATAATCTTTCCTGGCCCTCAACCAAGTGCAGATTCTAGTCCTACTATATCAATGTTCTTGGCTGGCGATGAGGTTTGTAATTTGGGATTCTACCTCAGCATTAGAAATCTAGACACAGAGGATCGATCTCTTTTTCTTTCCTTTTATTGTTTAACAACAGATTTAAAAAGCTAGTCCCAAAATTATACTCCCCAACGTCAATTGATGTTATTGTACTGTTTATGCATTTATGGCTGAAGGGAGGAAATGTGTCTGTTCTATCAAAACTTCACGGGTTTTCCCAGGACGAGCTCAAATCAGAGAAGCAAACACATGTTAAACAAGCATACCCTAAATTCCTAATCTTTTTTGTTAAGTTGCAAAGCAGAGGTTAAAGGTTAAGGGTATCAGAGTGGAGGGCTTATTGTTATGGTCTGAACCTTGAACCCAACCACTTAAATAAATCTATATATTTTAAACAGAAGAGAAGTTTATGCGAACACTTTCTGTCTTGAACAATGGACTCATGGATGAGTTGACATTTGGAAGAATGTGTGAACTTTAAACTGAAACAGAATCCAAGTGTGAAGTCTACCCTTATCCCATCTCTCCCTTATCCTTATCACAAATAGATCGGCCAGAAGATTGTCCGCATCACGAAGAAACTTGGACCAACAAAGTAGGAAATCTGTGGTGATAAAGCATGTTGAATCATAACAGCACAAGAAAGACACTGCGGCTGGTGACACAGCGAGGGAGTGACTTTACCTCTGGACTGTGGCAGAGGGAGTGGCGTGGAAAGAAAGAGGAGGGTGTGAGTGTGTGTGTGTGTGTGTGACAGAGAGAGCTTTGCTTTCATGCCTTGCTGAGCAGTGAAAGAGTATCTAACACAGGAACAAGCCCAAAGAGAACAAGTAAAAGTTAGGCAAAAAGACTCAGGGAGAAGGACAGAGGGGGAGAACGAAGAGATAGAGAAAGAGTTGGCTGAAAGCAGCTTCTGTCTTCCCTCCCACCCCCTGACTGTCCTCCCTCCTCTCTGCCCGGCCGGGAGCGAGAGGAAAAAGAAAAGCAGTGCAGAGAGAGAGAGAGACGGAGAGGGAGCTCAACCACGCTCGCTCTTTAGCGCAGGACTCAGGAATTCCAGGACCTTTGGAGTTGTGTGCACACACACACTGACACACACACATGCTGCTTTTCTTGTGGTAATACAAATCTCAGGAAGACTCATAGAGGGAGTAAAAGAAAGAGACAGACAGGGGACATTAGAGCATCCTTTAAAGCCCTTTCCTGTGGACTATTTGACCATGATGGCACCTGCCAAGGGGGAAAGTGTCTAGGAGGGGCTGAGGACTGAACAGGCGGAGGAATCTGCGGATGAAGGTGAGATTTAGATTTCCTGACATTACCTACAGTATCTGTTTGTGCCATGATCTGTGAGCAGATATTGATAGGAGGGTTAAGTTAATAAATAACTGATGTAGGAAGTAGGTGTGTTGGGAACATTGTGAATGTGACTTACTGTCATACTGGAGCTGGGGAATACCCTGTGTAGGGGTTTGAGTTGGATTTGCTCTGACTTTGTGTCAACTCGGCTGTATTTGTGGTTTAGCATCTGTGCTGATCATTAGAGTGATTTCCTTGAGTAACATAATAGCTTGGCTGGACAGATGGAGAGTGGAGTTTAAGAGGGAGCACATGCAAGTGAGAACATTTTGTGGGTTACCCTCAATTGGATTTGATTAACAGATTGTTCATCTGGGCATACATCAAGAAAGGAGAAAATGTTGAAAGAGTTGTGCGTGCATGTGGGGAAATGTGTGTCTTGAATGTGTGTCTTGGATGTGTTGTTTTGGTGGAAGTGGAGGATTGGGAGGAAATTAGTATTGCTTTTCCAGAAAATCGTTTTCAGTTGGCATTGGTTAGTCTCACAAGAGTTATGTTTTCAGTTTGAGAACACATGGTTTGTGTTATATCTTTGAAATGTCACCTGTTTTAGTTTCAAAAGCTTTTGTGCAAGGCGCAGAAGCACAATAAAGCATTCTATGAATGTTAACAGACCGATCAGATCAGATGTGAATAAGAAACCAGAGGACATAGTGAAGATTAGAAGTCTTTGGTCCTTTTACACCTGCAGTTATTGTGATACTCTCCATCCTGCCACACTCTGCCACTTTTGTTTTTTAATCTCATTTACTTCTGCCTTCGCTGCAGGTTTTTGCTAAAATCCCACATCTAATGACAGAGGCTTATCCCATGCCACTCTGCCTTTCTCTCATCCTCTCTCCCACCCCTTTTCTTTTCTCTTCCTCATCCTCTTTATGACAATCCAACTGCCTTTATAAAGCTTTAAATATCTATTCTCTTTTATGCTATTTGTAGAATCTTCTTTTTTTAGCTATCATGAGCATGTTTGGTCTGTGAGAGGGTGTATATGTGTTTTAGACTCACAGGTGTGCAATTTGTCATCTCACCTTTTCAGTCTAGTAATCCCAGTCTTTATTACCCCTATGCCTCAAAACCACCTTAATCTGCAAAGTAACCCTTCCATTACCATACCATTGAAGCCTACCTTAACCCTTCATTTACCTTTGCAGTGAGGAGTGGTCAGGGTGCAGAGGATGGTACAACATGGTGTAACATGATACTTATCCTGTGTTGTGTTAATTGTAATGTGGTCATCCACAAAGGCCTTTCATCTTGGTTGTTTTTTGAGATGTAGTTTAGTTAAAGCTTACCTAAATCGTGTCTTGCTAGTTTAATGGACACTCACTGGACAGTATCGTAAGCATAAATAAGGGAAATTTCCATAGTTTTAACCAAGGCTGTCAGTCGATTAAAATATTTAATCGCGATTAATGGCATAATGTCCATAGTAAATCGCGATTAATCGCAAATTAATCGCACATTTTCGATCTGTTCTAAATGTACCTTAGAGAAATATTTTTCAAGTTTTTAATACTCTTATCAACATATGAGTGGACAAATATGCTTTAGTCGGCGAAAATGCCGCTCCTCTGTCTTCATAACGGCCCGTCTACACAGCAACGTTAAAAAAATCTTCCAACGCTTCTCTGCCCATTCACTTTGAATTGCGTGACGTCACTTTTCCTCGCTTTTCGCCGAACTGCATTGTGGGGAAGCAAAGCGAAGATTTCCAGGATTTCCAGGATTTTCAGGATTCAAAAGTTGAGCAATGTTCGACTTTTGAAGCTGAGGTGGAAGCGTCAGCCAATCAAATCCTGTTTATCCTGTTTAATCAAATCAGTACAAGCGCTGGCCAATCAAAACACGTGTAAGCTGGGAGAGACATACCGCAGTTAATTTCCTCATATTCCAAACGAGAAATTGGGCTCTGAAACTACGGGGCGGGCCGAGGACAAATATACATGCGTTAATCGCACGTTAAAATAATTAGTGGTGTTAAAAAGAAATTGCGTTAACACGTTAACTCAGTGGTTCTCAAACTTTTTCTGTCGGGCCCCCCTTTGGAGAAAAAAAAAAGTCGGGCCCCCCCAACACAAATAGTCAGGCTCAGTGGCGGCGCCAGAGATTTCTTTTGGGGGTGCTGTGGGGTAGCTTGAAGTTTCATAGAGGGTGCTCAAACATTTAGGGTTTCCCATTAATGTACAGTGTACCCACGACTGTTACAATGAAGGCTCGATAATCAGATTTATTTTTAAATATTGAAGTTAAATGCATCAATCTGGTGCACTTTGAGAGCAAAATGGAGAGATATATGGATACATCTCTCAACAACCATTTGAAACAGAACTGTAAACATATTTACTTTTTCTTTATGGATATTTTACAAATCACCCTTTTAAACTTTATTCTTGTTTTACTGTCATATAGTATTTCATACCTTTTTTTCATTTAATCTCTTATTTTTTTATAACTAGAATGATCATATAAGACCTACTGAGATAACACACTTTTTAAAAATCTTTTTTTTTTTTTTAAACATTTTTCCTCCTGGTCTCTCGCGCCCCCCCCCCCCCCCTGCTATGCCTCTGCGCCCCCCACTTTGAGAACCACTGCGTTAACTTGAAAGCCCTATTTTAAGAGATATAAGATTTGATTTTTACAATAACGTCTCTTTTTGGAAAAAAGAAAACTGTGTTACTCTGATAGATTTCCTCAAGGGATGTCCGTTGAGTCAGTGTCAGGTTTGGACTGAAGTCTACAAGTGGAAAATTGTGAAAATAAAGTGTGTGGGGTTAGACAGAAGTCACTTTACCTAATTGCCCCTCCCCTCTGTTGCTAGCACCTAAAACTAAATTAGCTGCTGCTAGAAAGCACACCATAATCTGTGAGCAAGTTTGTGGTGATGAGCTGTATTGTGGGTAATGTAGGAAGATAAAACTACATTTGCATGCATGAAGAATGCTCAATTGAAAAAATATATTAATACAAAATATTTTTGATCCTTAAAAACAGTTGTACACATTGAAGTGCAATGTATAATCAGTGTAGTACTCTTTTAGGACTGCTATTATTTTATGATGTCTCCTCTTGAAAAAGTCTGCACACACGAAGACATGATAAACTTGGTATTATGGCCTTAGCACTTTGCGGTACTCAACTCATGAACTGACAATCGAGAGTCATTTGGATTTAGAGAATCAAGACACTCTTGCTTGTCCCTTCAGGAAATTCTGCCTCAGAGAAATTCAAAAAAAATAATTCAAAATTAAAATATAATCTGCGTCTGTGTTTGCACTATGTGTTACTGGCACCAAATTAATTGAAAGTAATGTAAAGGGCAGATAGGGACCAGTACTATTTCTGGCATGTTCTTGAGTTTCTTTATTGTAGATGTCACTCTATGGCTACTGCTGCTCATGCTAACTACCCCGCTAATTTTCTTAGTAATACAAACACATTGAAACACAGCACTTCCTGTGTGTCAGAAGATGTTTCCCAGCACATATAATCAGAAGTGTTTAGAACACCATAAATACAACCACTTTCACCATGTGGTCACATGTTGCACCTGCTCTTGAAGTGTGTTCAATCATTTGACATGAGAGAGCAGCGAAGTGGACATTTATTTAACCTAACAGCTCCTGTGGGTTCAAGGTGGGTCTGCTGATTGCCTGGTGATGAATAGACCACCAAGGTAACTTTATGGTTAAAGTGGCTATACACTGATCCACTGCCACACCTTAAAACCCATTAACCCCCATCTAAACCCTTCCTCTGTGGAAAAACCCATTAACCTTCCTCTTAACCCTGAAATATCTACCAGGTCAGCAGGCAGTAGATAACAACTGATGAGATTCGGAGGGTAACTTATATACATGTGCATACTGTGTAGAGCACAGGATATATAATCTTCTGAACTGTCAGGGCTGGTCCATCAGCTGGTGCTTTCCAATTTCAAGTCATGTTTGTCTTTACATGTGTCTGGAGTCAAGAAGATAAGCCACAGAGAAATGATGAGGCTACGTATAGAGAGAGGTAGGGGGAGATACTGGGCAGCGATGTCAGTATTCCTTTGTTTGAAATATTTAACGAGTGTCTCTGCTCTCTTGAAATATTGACTTTTTCCTATATAGCCAGAGGGGACAGACAGTAGCAGAGGTTGTTCCCTTATTCAAATAAAAAGCATAAGGCTGTTAACATCAAACTTTCATCAGTTTATTTTATTTATTTATTTTCTGTTTGTTTTTTCGATGCCTGACACTTGCCCTTGATCTGTAGGTCGCGGCTAATGATGGGTAAAATGTGTATGTGTGTGTGTCTGTGTGTGTGAGAGAGTGGGTGTTTAACTGTAGAATTTCTGAATGCGTTACAGTATACATGCACACATTATGGAGACATTGTACCTAGCATTAACTGTATTGCTATATCCCTATATATATATACACAAAGGAATAGATTCTTTATTCATCCAAATTAAAACAAAAACTGAGTTTCATTGGCAGGTGTCCTTAAACTATTTTTGAAATATTGGTACTGTATTTATTGATTGTTACATAAAACATTGGACAAATAGATATGCATGATGACCCACAGGCAAGTATTTTCACTGCAGGGGTAATAGGATACGATGGAAGATAATAGATCTATATGTTTTAAAGGTGTCATTTGATATGTGTAGATAACCTCCTCACATGGATGGATGGATGACAAAAGAGTTGAACCTGAGGTCAGCAAAGCTGGTTTCCGTAATTCATCACTGTGTTACAAAAGGAATAAGGGAAGTTAAGAGAGCATGCTTTCTTTAGATAACACTTTACCGGTGTTTAAGATCAACCTTTTAAGGTGAAGAGTTCTTCAAAGCAACAGATAAAGAGAAAACTGTAGATCATTATTGAATATTTCTTAGAAAGAACAATACATTATAGTATTTATTTAGAATACATCTTCCTCTCTTTACAATGTTATTTGTAAGTGCATAGGCAAAACATGGTTTCTACCTAATTTGCACAGTGTCAAATTATCAGAACTATTCCATGAATAAGAAGGACTAAATTTGACCAACCAAAACAATAAAATAAATTCCTCAGATGCCCTGAGGCTCCACAAGTGAAAAGCTAAGTGATGATGTCGGTCTAACAGACGTACTGATTTTAGTATAATGGATGGATCAAGATGTCAACAGATTAAACCAGAGACCAAACACACAGTAATGAGGTTAATTAGGATCAACGTATCAGCACATATGGCGTAGATACAGGATGGTAATGAGGCTCCATGTCATCACATAAAAGCAGATCACTCGAACGGGCTGATGGCCCGGAGAAAAGACTATCAGTCGGTCACAGGTCATCGTCGAGCTGTTCTCAGTGAATGGATAGATGTGTATTGTTAGACCACTGGGTTAACTGGTTTCTGATCAGGTTGTTGGTCTCTGGGTTTGGTTTGTAGCCTGATCAGGGAGTTTTTTTTAAACTATTAAAACTTCAGTTGACTCTTACAAAATAAAAATGAATTATATATGCTACAATAGGACAACATTGACCCATAATGTGCACATGTTTCAGAGGGATCCAAAGGTTATCTCTATCAAGAGTAACTTTGATAAAACCACAAAGATCAACACTGCTTTTGAGTCTGTTTGAAAACGTAATCCACACTGGCAGCCGACCATAGGCTCAGGACCGCAGATTTCCTCTTATTTAACTTCCTGATCTTCCTTTACTGTCCACTGTGCAAATATTCCCATTGGAATGCTACAGTTTTTTTTCTCCTTATTTTGGTGCATAGTCTCAAATTAAATGAGAAGAAATTAAGGATGGTGCATATATACTAGGGATGCCCTTTTTTGTTCTGTCTACTATGACTAAAAACATGTCAATCATACAGTATACATTACTCACACACACACACACACACACACACACACACACACACACACACACACACACACACACACACACACACACACACACACACACACACACACACACACACACACACACACAGCAGACCCTTCCTGTCGTTTCTAATTTATCTTTCTTCCTCTAATGCTCCGCTCTGCCCAGCGTTGTTGCAGAACTGCCTCTCATTTGCCAGACTGACCTGTAATTGCACTCTCGATTTGTGCAGACACGTGCATGTGTGTGAGTTTGGGACTCCAGGTCTGTCCTATCCCCTCACCTTGAGCAGTCATGGAGTGCTGGAGTTGAGGTGGAATTAGGAGGATTTACACAGGAAGATAGGAAAATAACGAGATTCTCACAGTCCCTGTCACACACACACACACACATGTGCGCGCACACACACACACACGCATGCATGCACACACACACACACACACACACACACACACACACACACACACACACACACACACACACACACACACACACACACACACACACACACACACACACACACACCGTGTCCCAGAGGAGTGCTCGAGGGGCTTATGCAGGGGATTTTGCTGTTCTGCAGTGTGCCTGTCAGATAAGGAAGGAGACGCAGGCCCGCCTGGTGACACGCTACTGAGCGCGTGCAGTACAGCCTCCTCTACCTCCTGGTCCCTCTTTAACCTGTCACTCAAGTCACATGCCACCCTCTGCTGCCACTGGAAATTATACCACAGACACACACAGGGACTATCTTGCATCTCATTTGGAAAACTTAAAAACACACACACACACACACACACACACACACACACACACACACACACACACACACACACACACACACACACACACACACACACACACACACACACACACACACACACACACACACACACACACACACACACACACACACACACACACACACACAGTCATTCCTTTGTTACTGTTTTACTTCCTTCTTCCCCTACTAATTTTTATTTCCTTCACCTCGTCTCGCCACCTTTCTTAACAACCCCCAACTCTGTATTCACCCTCGCTTTCCTTGCCTCCTCCCACATTTCCTCTCCCTTATGTACCCCCCTTGTTTCCCCCTCTTTGCTCCCCTCTTCCTCCTGATCTTCATCTCTTCTCCCCACCTGTAATGCTGCTATACCGCTGTTCTGCAGCTGCTCAGGATCACAGATTGAAAAAATAAAAAGAGTTAAAGAAAGCAGAGAGAGAACATTTTAATTTAAAATGTATTGCATCAGTCTGTTTTAAACTAATGTTGTTGTTTTTTTCTAAATGTTGTGGTTTGATGTCTTAGTTTGAGGCCAATATTTGGGGCTGGCTAAGCTGGTGCAGTAACTATTGGTCTGTTTCATTGATGAGCTGCTTGGTGAGAGACTGGCTTCTTGCCAGTGCTTCCAGCTCCTCAGCATCCTCTCCACCCACTCCTGTTAAATTGTGTACAGTACACCGACAGCCCTCCAGTCCATTGATTATCATACTGTATTTTCCAAAAAGTCCAAGATGACAGTAATATTAAAAACCCATGTCAATGGTGTCTTCAAACTGAGTTGAATTTAAAATGATTTAAAAACTTGACATTTGAGAATAATTTGCATTTATTTGGCACCTTGCTGATTGGAGTAAACTACCACACAAAGATGTTCGCCTGACAATCAAGCACAATTTGGGGTTCAGTAACTTCCTCTTGACAATTTGAAGTGTGGACAGAGGTGACTGGGGATTTAAACGTCAACCATGGGGGATTTAAACGTCAACAATGTTAAAGTGGACGACCTGCGCTACATGTTGAGCCAAAGAAACAATTATTTGTCACTTTTCTCGAGAGTTATCTCATATTATGAATTGAGTCATGATTTGATGTCAAATAAACACAGGCCTACTGCTGCAGCATGCTTGACAAGATTGGTGTGCCTACATCTTCCATCTGTGCATTCAAGGACATTTTACAACTGTTAAATATGTTCGTTATTCTCGCGTCCAGGGGAGAAGCTTTAAAATGAGACTAAATGGAGTCTCTGAGAAGATTCAAATGGGATACTTTAATTAAAAAAGGCGCGGTAGTGTTACAGACAGAATATTGTTCAGGCAGAAACAGCTGTGATCTGGCTCTCATGAGCAAGAGAAGAGAGCAAATCTCTCGTCCGGTGCTGTTATATATCCTCTGCTGGCTCCTCCCCGCCAGCCGGCTCGCCTCGTCTCTAATGTCCGTTGTTGCATTTAAACAGAGGATTGGTACTTTTCACATTCAACATATGCTTAACACGCCTTTTCTCCTCATACTGTCTTTCATCACTTTTCATGTAACACATTCTAAACGCTGTAATCAATACTCTAAAAATATACAGAAAATACTTCACGGCTGGTTTGGTTTCCGGATGTTGTCACATGCTACTCTCGTCTGTAAACAATAATGTATTCAAATAAACTGTACTTTCATTTAATATTCAGCATGGTAGTATCTCGACATCTATAGTTGTAGTGTTAAATCAGTAGGTTTCGGTTTTCACCACACCATGTCATTTCGCTACTCAATTCACCTCTTTAGGAAATCGTATATTAGCCACATGCTAAATGCTAACCGTAGATGAAGGATTTTCAGAATAAAAGCTTAACTGCTTGTGCACAAGAATTTCTGGTTTTTCAGTATAAAAGAGCATTTAACTTGACAGTATGTTTAAACTACATTATAACATCAAAACATTGATTTTAAATTTCTAACACAACATTCAACTATCTGACATTATATTCTGATCCTGTGAGTAATATTTTGCACAACAGCCTCATGTTCGATCCTGTAGGCAGTGTTACCCCTCTTGCCTACGCCCTAGGCCTCTCCCGTCTCAACCAGCCCCCAACCCCCCCCCCCCCGCCACCACCACCAACACCATCACCACAGCCACACTCATACCGGCACCATCCCCCAGCCCTAGCCTCTTGGCAGCTCCTCTAGGCAGGCTAATTGACTCAGTCCCAGGAGGGGGGGGGGGGGGGGGATCATGCCACATTTCTAATTTGGCTTCCCCTCCTCCAGATAAAAGCTACATCCCTCCATCCTTCACCCCCCCCCCCCCCCCACACTCTAACCACTCGGCCTCTATTCAATTCATCCCCTTTAAACAAAATAAAAAAAGTTTCACTTTTTTTTTACAGTCTAGACGGTGCAACTTACATCTTCATATGTTAAAAAAACGTGACGTTTATTTTTCTGTCATAGATATATATTTGTCTTTCTTTAGCGGGCTGTTTACATGACTGACAACCCCAAAATTCAGACATAATAGACAAGTGAGTACATGAAAGGACAGATACACACACGCTCACAGTGCACAGCACCTCTCCTTTCCTCACCATGGGGTTCACCTTCAGAGAGCCTCCATCTCCCCAAACCGCACCTGGGGACTACATTGGGCGTGTCTCAATATGTGTGTGTGTGTGTGTGTGTGTGTGTGTGTGTGTGTGTGTGTGTGTGTGTGTGTGTGTGTGTGTGTGTGTGTGTGTGTGTGCGTGTGTGTGTGTGTGTGTGTGTGTGTGTGTGTGTCTTCAAATCGAGCCTCATCCCACTAACAAGCAGAAAGACAGAGAACAAAGACATTTTGTTATTGTATCACACTTCAGAATCAGAAAAATCCATCTAAAATGTCTCCAGCGTGCCCAGTTTGGGAATTAAAAATGTTGTAAACCAAACAACATAAAACATTTTTGTGAATTTACAACCCTTAGAGATTTTTTTGTCAACCTATAAAGATTATTCATTTATTCATATTGCACTGCCATTTATACTACACATCTTGACAGGTTGTGTGACTTGATTTACAAATCAAATGCATAATAAAACTGGTTACGTGAAAGATTAAAGGTGTTACGTGTTAATATCTACGAGAGGTGAGGATTAAACCTCAAAAGCATTTACCCAAGGAGGAGTTTCAAGATACATTGGCTGAAATTAAGCAAACAAATACAAACTCACAGACACACAGTGAGTATGCACTCAGTAAAACCACACAAGTAAGATTCTGTGCAGGGCAGTAAATAAAGGTATTTTAGCCGGAGGCTCGGGGTCGGTTTGTCTTGTGGAAAAGACATTTGACACGTGGAGAGTTGTTACCGACAGTACAGTATGTGGAAAGATTTGAAGTCTGTTTTTCGTATTTGTGGAAGAGTGGAAAACACATTCATATTTTCAAATAACAAATGCAGGGCCGGTTCTAGACAATTTGATGCCCTAGGCGAGATTTTATCTGGCACCCCACAGCCAGAGAATCGTACAGTAGAAAATATAAAGGTCAATAGAGTATCCAAGGAATACACAGTAGAATATATAAAGAATAAATGAAAAATCTCTACAAAAGACAAATACACGACAAAAACAGAAACGTATTGACATCAAATAGGCTTCAAATGTATTCAGTATTGTATGAACATGTTTGATTTGGGGGGTGGACATCACATCCTCTAGGGGGGTAAGCCCCCCCGGGAAGATTTTTTGAACATTTTAAAGTAAAATGCTTCAATCTGGCGCACTTTGAGGTCACAAATACTAGAGACCGATCTAGGGGGTACAACTCTAAAACACCCATATGAAAAAGATCGGTTTACATTTTAATGATCAAATAAGTATGTGAACATAACCAATAACCTACCATAGCCAATAACAAATACATTTAACTTATTTTATTTTTGTTGTTCATTCATATCTTATTTTACCTAGTTAACATTTATTTATTTATGCATATTTTTTCAGTTTTAAACGATATTTTTGGTTTACTGTCCTATAGTATGACCGCCTACTGTATGTCGCCTATTCCAAAAACCGGCCCTGAACAAATGACACCATGTTTAACTGAAGTTACCTTCTATTGCAGATTTCTTTTTACTCAAACAGATGTGCAGGAAAGGAACATTTTTGCATTATGTTTTTAGAGATGTACCATAATGGGCCCCATTAACTTTTGAATCAACATAATGGTAGAAAGTTGTTCTTTGGACGATAAAACACTATAATTCATACCAGAGGCTTCTACATTTACCACAAGGTGAAGGGTAATTTGCATTTGAACACTACTGTATAAGCCAAGGGTCAATTCCGGTACTTTTTATCGGTGGGAACCGAGTGAGAGATCATGTCTTCTTTTGAGTACAACCATTTTTTATGGCAACCAGCTTTGCTGACTTTTTCATGCACCATGGCAGATAATTTACGTTACTAGGGATGGGTATCGTTAGGATTTGATCAATACCGATACCGCTTATCGATACCGGTATTTTTCGATACTTTTCAATAATTTGGTGCTCAATATTATAGACAAGATGTGAAGATTAAACAAGTCATTTTATTGTAATTTATTTGTATTTATTATTTAATGTAACTTTTTCAATGTCATACCAAGAAGGTAGTGGGTTTGACAGTGTGTCTCTGGAAGGGGGGCGGTAATTAGGGGCAGTTCATAAATCCATGTAAACATGACCATTATTCAGTTAAAACGAGACGCTGCGTGCGCACCTCCTATTAATGGAAGCACCTGAAAACAATAAGCCAAGACAACAATTTCAATTTTATATAGATGTATATGTTGCATCGTTTATTTTAAGGCACATGCAGCGGTGCCCCTTTCAATTGAAGTAAAACCTGCAACAAAGATTTTTTTTTTATTTAAAGCCAAGCAAGAGCGATAAAAGCAAGAAAATCACTTAATTTGTTGTGTTATCACAGAGGATGGTCTGAATACAGCATTTTACTATAAAATAATACAGTAGCATGTTCTGAAATCCTGGTAATAATTTATGCTGTACATTCACAGTAATTAACCGTGCCTGTATTGATTTCACTGTGAAATTCAAAATTACAGTATTATATTGTGAACATTACAAGTAAAGACTGTAAAGTGGTAAAACAGTAATTTATTTTAAAAATATTACAGCTAAATATTGTGAAATCATGGTAATATTTTACAGTGTGGGTGTCATCCGCGTAACAGTGAAATTGGATAGCAGCACCGTTTGTCCAGTGGCTTTACGGTATACCGTACTGACTTAGTACCGGTTCTCGATACCCATCCCTATAGTTACAAGTAAACAAAAATTCATTTTGAATAACAAAAGTGGTTGGTGGTCCACATGGCACCCTATGCGGCCCGCGGGCATTAAGCCAATAATCAGTATTCTACCTGGACAGGGGTCTGCAATCTTTTTGACCAAAAGAGCCATTTTGCCCCCTTTTTCACCAATTTGTTTTGTCCGGAGCCGCAAAACATATTTGATAGCTTGATAGCTTATAAAGTTGTATATATTGTTACATCATGGCCCAAAACTACATTTTTTTTGCATTTATTATTTATTACATTATAGAAAACTGTTTACCTCTAATAATGAACAAATAACTCTACTTTAAAATAAATCAACACATCACTTGGGGAGTCCTCTGCACATTTGAAGAAAATGAATATAATTAAAATGGGCCCACTTTGAAATAAATATAACATATAGCTGCACCCTGAAAAGAGTTAACTGATTGAATTATGACTGAAGATCGTCAGCTGTCTTCCTCTTCCGTGTTTTTCCACCAATACGTAGGCCTAAACAACACACTCTCACTCCATAATCGTCCAGGAGTGACGTTTGGTCAGGGTCCCGTGGCGTGCAGTTGTGACGCTCCTAGGCTCCTTCAGCTTCATAAAGGGATAAATAGCTTTCAACTGATTGCAAGGTATTCCCATCTGCGGTGGGATTTGACGCTCATGGAAGCACGGCATTCGTTTGTGTCGGCTGCTCTTAAAGGCAATGTGAGTGTCCATTCCCATTGGATAACGGAGAATTGTACACCCGGAAGTAAGTATTCCCCTTACTGTCGACTGATTTTACAGTGATATCTGCACTACTCATCGACTAAAAAACACCAGATTATCCTTATTAATTACACAACATTGATTGGTTTAAATTGTGTGCAATGCTTTTGTATTTTTCACCTTCGATTCGGAGAAACAAATATTTTTTCGGAGTAAAGGATGGCAGAAGATACTACACTACCCAGAATCCCCAGCTATCGTTTAGGAATACACCTTGTGCTCTGTTTGACAAACCCCGTTTTTTTTCACCATTCATTCCAATGGCGTCTATGTGACGCGATCTTCAAATTTCTCCCTGCAGAAAAAAAGAAAAATGGCCGAACTTCGTTTTATTCTCGGTGGAAATGCCTATTTTAAAGTTAGTTTGGCCATTAAAATGCGTTTTGATGTCATTTGATGCGAGAAATATGAGTTGTTATTTCAGATTATGTGTGCAGTGGATGTACATGATCTTTAGTTTGCAAGTTATTACGAAGATTACTTCAGGAAATTGCGTCCATAGAACGTTTTCATTGTTACCAAGGTGGTTGCTAGGGACGCTGCTATCGATATTATTTCTGTTATGTTGTGTAACTGTTTAATGGTGTTATCTTTATTGCTACCCCCTTCCCCGTCAATAGTGTTGGTCCACAGCGCAAACGTATTAGTTTAACAAAATCCGCATCTAAAGATACGTTATTTTCCCCTGTGCAATTCCAGTCTCACATCTCACATCACATCGTCATTAACAAATAGACCGAAAACATTTAAAAAATATATATATATACTTTATTCCGAGTGTGCTTGCTTTTCTCTATGAAAGTCATCACATAACGGTATTGTAATACACGGTTCGGCTGCATTAAATATTACATATCTGCCGTAGTTCTCTATTTATAGAGCCCTGATGAGAAGACTTCTGGACAAACATGAGGAACTGCCGCCAACACTGAAAACGTGACGTGGATCATAAATATATCAGCAATTAAACAACATCTTACATTTCTTTTCACACAATACGCCTCTTTGCAGGATCAACACTAATTTGGCTGACTTTTATATTTGATCCAATTGGTAGATAGGCTGTATTTACACCATAAAGGTTCACAGCTGATATAAAGGGACACCTGGTGGTTAAAGCATGTTATTGAATTTCATTATTTTTATTATTAGATATTAATAGGATCCCTATAAAGTATATTCATTACTCTTTATTCTCTACTAATAGTTAATTAAAGAGTGTATATAATGACTATTTTGCACATCCCTTTCAAAATTTCAAGATTTTCTAAGGTTTATTCACAAACGGTGTAGTATATTTAATGCAGCCGAACCATTTATTACAATGCATTCATGTGATGACTTTCAAAGAGTAAAGCAAGCACTGCTGAATAAAGTATGATTTCATCTTTTATGAAACGTTTTTTTTTCATATGGAATGCAGTTGGAGGTCAACCAATCACAGAACTTGATAACTAATCACGGGGTTTGTCAAACAGAGCACAAGGTGTAGTCCTAAATGATAGCTGGGGATTCTGGGTAGTGTAGTGTCTTCTGCCATCCTTTACTCCGAAAAAATATTTGTTTCTCCGAATCGAAGGGGAAGAATACAAAAGCATTGCACACAATTTAAACCAATCAATGTTGTATAATTAACAAGGATAATCTGGTGTTTTTTAGTCGATGAGTAGTGCAGATATCACTGTAAAATCAATCGACAGTAAGGGGAATACTTACTTCCGGGTGTACAATTCTCCGTTATCCAATGGGAATGGACGCTCACATTGCCTTTAAGGGCAGGCGACCCAAACGAATGCCGTGCTTCCATGAGCGTCGACCCAAACGAATGCCGTGCTTCCATGAGCGTCAAATCCCGCCGCAGATGGGAATACATTGCAATCAGTTGAAAGCTATTTGCGTCCCTTTATGAAGCTGAAGGAGCCTAGGAGCGTCACAACTGCACGCCACGGGACCCTGACCAAACGTCGCTCCTGGACGATTATGGAGTGAGAGTGTGTTGGCCTAAAGGCTGCAGCACTTTTGACAACTTCTCTCCACATATCAAATATACCGGTAAGCCAGCATCGTTTGCTGTGAAAGCATAACTCTCTCCACGCAGAATTAAACCCTCTGTTTTCCTTCAATACTTTTATTTTCTCAAATTTATCCATTATTCGCTCATCGAGCCGGGGGTCAGGTTATTCACCTGCAAGAAAAGGCGCTGGTTCGGGACCGTAGCAGGATGTGACCGTAGCAGGATGTGACGCATATTTGAGTTGACCTAATTAAAACCGGTTTTAATTTTTTTTACGTGTCACAGAATCACCTCAAAATACAAGATACGAAACATTTTCAACCGTGCAACGAAATATAAATAGTCCTACAAATATTTTTATTTTATTTCCTTCTTATTTTTGTCCAAGCTCAAGGGAGCCAGAGCAGAGGGCTTAAAGAGCCGCATGCGGCCCCTGTACCTATACCTCAGGCCAAGAGGGGGAGATAGCAGCTACAACAAATTGGGACAAAAGAGGAACAATGCAACAAAAAAGCTAGACATAATTTTTGGATTTTTTATTCTACCTATGACAACATATTTTTTCGGAAGATTTGAATTGTATTAGATTGTCACCCCTACATATTAAGGAGACTGTTGAGTTGGTTTAGCATCTGATTATATAGCTTCTGGCTCAAATGCAAGCAAAAGACCATGATTAGCCGACAAACTGCTGGAGTCTCACCTGTACAAAATATTCTGGCATATAATGACGTTGCTGGTTAATGTTTCAACTTGTATTCCTTATGTCGCTATAAAGGTTGGAAATGCCATGGAAAAACTCAAATTAGTGGAGATAAATAAGGAACTGGAACTAAGAGAATCGGCTGGTGTCTTATGTGTGGGTGAGGGGGATTCAAACAGCAAAGTCTTTCATGTTTCAGACCCCATATGCTTATATACTGCAAACTGCATCCTTCATTAGACATATTTCTGTGTGTGTGTGTGTGTGTGTGTGTGTGTGTGTGTGTGTGTTTCTTTTGATGACCACCACAAAATGGCAATTCTCCTGTGAATTAAAGAGGGAGAGTGTGTTCTTGTATCTTGCATTTATATATTTGATCATGCACATACTGTATATAAACAGCATTTTACTGATATCTTTTGAGATGGAGGACAAAACATTTGATAGATTACTTACACGTGACGGCTGACAGATAAAGAAAAGCAGAATGAAAAAAGTAAATTTGGTGTTTGAAGAGAATAATGGAGGAGGACGTTTCTGGATATCAGGTTGTACTTAGTCATTTTCATGAGGTAATGAAGACAGACAGAAGTGTAATTACAGTTACTGATTTTAGAGAAAAGGAAGCAACAGGTCGCTTTACTCCCTAGAGCTTTCTTCTCCACATTCTTCCCACTAAATATCTTGAAGTAAACTTCTTCTATTTTACTTCATTTCATCTCTCATTTGTATTATTTTACTTATCATTTCTCTTCAAACCCCTTTTCCATAATGTAAGATGGATGGGAAGATTTAAAGAAATGATTGGGGTTTCAGAAGTAGGATGAAAAGAGCTGGCAATAAGGCAGGTACAACTGGCCTCTGCATTGATAACCTTTAGCTGATAAGGTCAGAGTCAGAGGGCAGTAGCTGATGACGGTATCTCCCTGAGGGGAACATAAACACACCCATTTACTTTGTTTGCACCTAACTTTGCTGCTTTTTCTAGCCTTTTACCTTTAGTTTTTCGGGAAAAATGCAGTGTATTGAATCTAGTTTGTGGCTACGAATCTATCCTTTGTGTAACCATTATGCATTTGACGTCTATATGCAGTTCAAGATGTGGTCTATGAAAAGATATAAGTTGTAACTTCAAAAAACAACACCTGAAAAGCACCTGTATTTGATGTATTCAGTGTGTGTTTGATTGTGTATTCTTTTGTGTTCATGAATGGCCCCGTCTGTCTTTTGACAGTAATGGTGATAGATGAAAGGCAGAGACATAATGAGTGACCAGGATTCTGCAGGGAGTTTAGTCTGTGTGCTGGAAATAAAAGTGGAGGAAAGAAAAGAGCAGGCTGTGACATGCTGAACAACAGTTGTTTTCACCTACATACCTGGACACACCTAAACTCAGCATACAGAAAAGATGTATACCTGCTTATACTTTCAGTTAACTTTTGTGAATCCACCAGTTAGAAAGAAAAAAACATTTCTCAAAATCTGGTGAACCTGTGAAAACCAGTTTGTGTTATTTATTGATGTATTTGTAGTTGGCCGAAACTTAATTGGAAATGTTTGCTACCAATGTTTAACTACTAAAGATTACAGAAATAACTGCAATAAAAACAGTCAGTCAGGTGAATACTGGATCACAATATTATTTTGGGAAGGGTAAAAATGACAAATAATGTAAGTGAGAGTTTAGATAAGAGTTTTCAGATTCCTAAATCCTCTAACATTACAATTTTTGCTTAGACTTAAAGTGGACATGCTATATTTGAATAATATATTGTAGGGCCATACCTATACAAAACATGTCTGTGAAGTTTATTTTTCAAAATACCAAACAGATCATGCATTTTAGCCATGCCTCATTTCGCTCTATTTGCTCTATTCCAGCCCTGTCTGCACAAGGGCTGATTCTGTGGCAAATGAGCTGCAGCTGACCTCGCCCCCCTGCAAAGGAGGGGGGCGAGGCACGAGCGTCATGTTACCATGCTGTTACCATGCTGTTACCATGCTGTTACCA
>NW_027640291.1:7500-40560 GCF_949606895.1 Notothenia rossii | reverse complement strand
AATGTATTTTTTGTTCACTCGATGTTGAAGTCTATGTGCCACAACATGCAAGATGATAAAGAGTACATTCCTCCATTAGCTCTGATTATATTGAACAACAAACAAATAACACATACCATCATTTATAACTTGGCTTACTTTAATACTCAAATATCAGAAGTTGTTATTTATGATGCTTTGGAGAATAGACCATTTAGTGCGGCAGCTTAGCTAGAAATTCCATAACAATTGTGCATTTTGTGATACTAGCATCAAATTCGGTACACAACATTTTTTATATGGAGGCATCATGAATTTCCAATATGGCCGCCAGTGACAACTCTTGTTAGATGGAATTTCATATATTCACAATGAATATTATGTGATAGAATCATCAAATTTGGTACAGTTATAGCCAAAGACATGCAGAACATGAGGCCATCATGAATTTTCAATATGGCAGCCATTTTTCAAAATGGCAGTGACAACGGTTTTTAGGTAAATGTTCATGTTAACAATGGCTATAATGTGATATTGAGGCTATACGTTGTAAAAACTTTAGATGCTAATATGACTACAAAATTAAACAAGAATTTTGAACCTGACTCTATCCGATGTAGAGAATTGTGTTCCTGAAATGTATTAAAATATGCGCATATTTAATGAAATTGTGGCTCATTTGCATATTTAAACATGCTATTTCAGAAAACTTGTAATACAAAAAACAATTTTCTTAATGTAAGTAATTAACTGGAGACATTTCTAGCTGATATCTTCAAGTTAAAAATGTTTCCCTATTCACCTGTAGTGTCTCGCCTTAAGGAAAAGATAACAACGACAGGGTGATCAGGATCCCGACGCCAAGTGGAGGGATATTGTATCGCATCGGGATCCTGATTACTACTTTTCAGGGAGAGAATGATACACTTCTGAATTTATAGGATGTGTTTTAATGGATATCAACAGTTCTCAATACCATTATCGAAAAAAATGCACTGAAATTGTGCCATCGTGCTGTGGATAATGTCTGGTCTTTATATAGCCACAGAAAGAGGCGAATAAAAAGCTAATTTTCCTGCTTCTATCCCAGCATCCTCATTCAGTCAGGGCTCCGGCTTTTCACTATGTCTTGCCAAGGCACAGTAAACAGCTCTGCCAGAGCCAGTCAGACAATATGGTGTAACTGATTTAAGGCGGATTAGCGATTCCTGTGCTAAGCCTTAGAGGATCCTCTCAAATATTCACAGACGGACTGAATTAGTGAAAGAAACAATAGCCTTGTTCAATGCATCATATGTCAAATGTTTGTGTCCTGTGATACTTCCATCCACTGTAGGTGGCTGGCTTTAAGACTCAAGAACATGTGACATGATTATGTTTTAAAGCCAGTCAAAGCCTTAAATGTCCTTATGATATCTGAAAAAGAGCTCATTTTATAAATAGACATTGCTGGTTTTACCAAAAACATTGCAACTGTTTTCCTCAAGCCTGATGTTCTTGTTTCCTCCTTAAACAGTGACTTTTCACTATTTTGTGGAAAAGTCTTCAGCTCAAAAGAAAGTGAAATGCTCTTGGTTAACTACAGTTGAGTCAGCTCTAAAAGCAATTTACACAAACGTATGTATATTATTTAAAGATTAAATATCCTATCGCGGTATTACATGGAGTTTATCTTCCATCCACTTAGGCTTTTCACATATTCAAAACTGTGAGTTAAAGAAGACATTCTGCACATTTTCAGGTTCACATTTTTAATGTAGTGTCTCTGCTGTAAAATGTGTACATGATTTAATGTTCAGAAAGGGGTGTCTGATTGATGGAGCTTGAACTTGTAACTTGTAACAAACAAGCTGAACATACAGTATCACAGTAACAGAATCATTTAAAATATCACTTCTAAAATTCACAATGATTGCTTATTAGAAAACATTCGGGTGTATTGTCAGCATGGCCACTTACATTACATAACATATAATTTAGCTGATGCTTTTATCCAAAGAGACTTACAATAAATGCAAAAACCGTCAGCCGTGGCTTACTTGTTCTGACTGCATTATTACAATAGCCAACAACATTCAGTTTAACCCAGTGATAATCGGCAATGAGAGATACTGTAAGCAATAATGTACTGCAGCATGAAGCATCATTATTGTATTACCTGCAGTTTAATTGGGCCTTTCATTGTTAAACAGTTTGTATTTAAATGTACAATATTAACCAGGCAGCATATCAAACACCAACATGTGGATGGTACCATTTTGTTCAATGAAAGCATATCCATGGCTGAGCCAACATTTCCTCAACCTTAATGAGAGCAAGACTGAGGTTATCTTTTTTGGACCCCAACCTCCAGTCTCTCAGGTTGATATTCTGGGCTCCCTCAAAAATAATATCCTCCCCTCTGTCACAAACCTTGGAGTGACCTTGAATAGCGCTTTTAAATTCGATAAGCAGGTCAGCAGCGTAGTCAAAACCTGCTTTTTTAAAATACGACTATTGGCCAAGACCAAGTCGTTTTTATCTTTTAAAGACATAGAAAGGGCTATTAACGCCTTTGTTACACTCTAAGAAAAATCCGTAAAATGATGGCCAATGTGGTGTAAAATTTTACTGTTTAAGTACTGTAATCGACTTTTACATTACTTTTGCCGTTGAAAACAGCGTTGCCAGGTCTGCTTATTATAAGTTTCCCCCAAGATTTTATTTGAAAATAGCAGGTCTACAAGCTCACAACGCGTCGCGTCGCGGCACGTTGTGATCTGCTATTTTCTAATAGTTGCTGTATAGGTTTAAAGTGCTCATGTGGCCCACTTCACTTCTTTTGGGCTTATTTTCTCTAGACCTTGTGGCTTGTTTGTGTCCCTCACAGAATCTGGCAACACTGGTTGCGCATTGCATTGTGGGTGCTTTTGCACGGTAAAAAATATCTGTGGCCGCCATTACAGGAATCCCGCACTGAAAGTGAACCTGAAAGTCTGCTCGGTAGGTTGGTTCATTGTGTTTAATTTGGGAATGGAACCTCATTTCTTAATCAAAAAGGACATTTATGGTAAACATAACATTTGTGTTAATGTTAAATATTTGTTTTATTACGTGTACGTCTGGCAGGTAACTCTCTTCTAACTGGCCCCAGTTAGAATATAGTCCTTAAGCAGTATCCCCCCGTGCAAAAGTTGGCCAGTTCATTGAATTGATAGGTAAAGTTTGTATTTATGGTTAGTTTATTTTCGCAGGTTTGTGTGTTGTTGTTTTATTAGTATCTTTCCAACCTGGCTAACGTTAGCTTCCATTGGCACAGTGTTTTCCCCCCAAACACCGCGGTCAATACAGCTATAATAATATCATATCGACTAATATATATTCGATAGGCTTTGTTGACATTTGAAGGTGTGTGTGTTATGTTGTGGTTACATTTGGATTAAAAGTAGTATTGTAAAAGGCAGCGGGCTAATGTTAGCTTCCATTGGCACAATGTTTTCCCCCCAAACACTGCGGTCAATACAGCTATAATAGTATCATATCGACTAATATATATTCGATAGGCTTCGTTGACATTTGAAGGTGTGTGTGTGTTATGTTGTGGTTACATTTGGATTAAAAGTAGTATTGCAAAAGGCCGCGGGCTAACGTTAGCTTCCCGTTAGCTTCCATTGGTACAGTGTTTTCCCCCCAAACACTGCGGTCAATACAGCTATAATAGTATCATATCGACTAATATATATTCGATAGGCTTTGTTGACATTTGAAGGTGTGTGTGTGTTATGTTGTGGTTACATTTGGATTAAAAGTAGTATTGCAAAAGGCCGCGGGCTAACGTTAGCTTCCCGTTAGCTTCCATTGGTACAGTGTTTTCCGCCCAAACACTGCGGTCAATACAGCTATAATAGTATCATATCGACTAATATATATTCGATAGGCTTCGTTGACATTTGAAGGTGTGTGTGTTATGTTGTGGTTACATCTGGATTAAAAGTAGTATTGCAAAAGGACGCGGGCTAACGTTAGCTTCCCGTTAGCTTCCATTGGCACAGTGTTTTCCCCCCAAACACTGCGGTCAATACAGCTGCCAAAATCTGGACAAACTTAATGATTATTATCCACTTTCTTCTTACCAGAGAGGTGCGAGGTTGCTCATTCCTCTTAAACACATGCCAACATGGAGCTTGTGAAAGATGTGGTTAAGAAAGCCATACCATCGCTCAGTAGTGATAAGATGGATGCACTCATGGCTAGACTGGTGGAATTAGGAGTTCAATGTGAAGATGACCTGATCCTTGTGGATGCCCCGGACATTCAGGACACTCTGCCACTCATTCAGTGCAGAAGACTCGTTAAGGCTTTCCAAGGAGGTAAGTTTTTTTATTTGTAACCCTAATCTGCACAGTACTGAGGGGTGGACAACACCGACAAAATCAAATATCACCATTATGTATTTATGACTATGTAATGTTAACAGTTGGGTAAGTTCAGTTCATTCTTTAAAATCAGGAAAACACAACAGGTATCACAATATGATACCCAAAATCCTATTCAATAATCTCATATGATATATCAATATATTGCCCAACCCTGTATACTGTCTGTACAAATTCACAGACCCTTAAGGGTCCATTTGTACCCCTGGTGGTCTCCAACGGACATTGAAAACCAGTGTATTAATTAATTAGTAGCATCGGTGATGTGGTTAATTTATGGGGTATGTCATCCATAGATTCACAAGCTGCACCACAGTTCAGAAGCCCTGGCCCTGGCCCTACATCTACACCTCTGCCACAGAGTGATGATCTGTCCCCAACACCACCTGAAGCACCACCTGCCCATACCCCATCTGCCCACTCCCCATCCTGTGAGCCATATTCCATACCATGGCACAAAATGCCCTCAAAGCTCATGGATGTGTTGGGTGAAAATAAATGGGTAAAGTCGAAAGAAAGACTACAGATGGTTCGGATCGTTGTTGATGATTACCTCCATAAACACCCTGGAAGACCTGGTAGATCCAAGCTGATGGAAATCGCCAAGAACATTGTAGGACAATATCCTCTGTCTTTCAAACAGACAGAGCCCTTTGGAAATATGCCGTTTGCAAAAGATGGTTGTGGTCCTCTCTTTACCCAGCTAGAAAACAGAGTTGAAAATATTAAGAGAACATCAACCCCAGGAAAGAGGCGAGCAGAGGGTGGAGAGGGTGAAGTTCAGCGGAAGAAAAAGTCAAGAAATTCCGATCGTTATGGATGTGTGGAGTGGGATGTTGCTGTAAAGGGAACTGAGAGTAGAGCAGAACTGCTGTCAAAACGAAATGAATTGAAAAGTGCCTTCAAAACCCATGATCCTCAGGTAGGGCTCCAACCATCCATTATGTTCTTGTGTATGTATGGATTACTTTTTGATTGAGTAATTGAGAGGCTAATATTTGAGTTTGATTTATTTTTGGTATATCAATTCAAATTGGTTTTGTATAACTAACAAAAAATAACTGATCTACAAGTTCACAATGGGACTCGTTGTGCGCTTGTATATCAGCTATTTTCACCCGAAATTGATTTATCTGTATTTATATTGATCATTTGTTTTATTATTGATTGAATTTATTAGTTTGATTAACTGTTGCCTCATATCTTTAGGAGTCATCTGTTTCGAAAACTGATGGCTGAAACATATCCCATCCAGCGTGAAACCATCAACGACGGAACCAATGTAAAGGTCCTAAAGGAAGAGTGGCCATTTCTTTTTGAAGCTGCTCACCTGTTTGATCATGCATCTAGACTCCTTGGCTTTTCGTTACAAAACAAGCTGGCACAGGAGCTTTCCAATAAAGAACCGGGAATCAACAACTTCCTTGACACCAAAGGGATGAAGATGGGTGAAGGTCCAGTACAGCTGATCTGTGGCATTGTGAGATACTTCAAGGAAAACCCTGATCACCTTTTCTGCAAAAATGAGGTACATTTTATGGATTTTAAACCCCACTTTGCGCTGCTGATAATATCGAAATTGGTAAACCATCTCTCCTGGAAACGAAGATAAAAGGAAATCAGTAAAATCCTTGATTTATTTTCCCGACCAGGAGAAAATCCCTCATATAATTATACACTTCCATCCCGGCAGAGCTCCTCTGTCTTGGAGGACCAAATGCTGTCCCCTAATAGAACAAGGTCTTGTAAGGACAGACTTTCCCCCCCTGACCGAAAAGGATTCTGATCCTAACATTAATCGATTATGTTTGTGTAAACAATATTTTTTTATAACTACTATTAACATTATTGTCTATGGTTGCCTCTGATACAGACGCTGGCAGATGGTCTATTTGCCTGCCTGACTGTGTGTTTGCGTACATTGGAAACATAAAATCAACACATTCATATGTGTATCTTTGTTGTTTTATTTTTCGAAAACAGTACTCCGCAGATGCTGAACTCAGCCTCCCCTGTACCCCATGCATCCTAATCAGAGGTTTGTAGTTGAATCATTTTTGCATCCCAGCAAGCTTGGAGATATGTTCTCCATTTGTTCTTAGGTTTACTGATGAGACGATTTGTTGTGATGAAAAGGTATAGAGTTGGTTGATTTTGTTTTGTAAATGGTGCTCAGAACTATGTTGATTTGGGCCAAAATCTTTAAATTTAAGTACACTTGTATGTAAAGTCTGACAAACTAAATGTAGAATACCTTTTCAAAGTATTTGTTGCTTGTTCTTACCATAACCTGTGTTTGGGCTGAGTATGGAAGATTTGGCACGTGTGTACGTTATTATTTTTTTAAATTACTAATACATATTGTTTTTGTGATCTATGTTTAAGGTGACCATCTATTCCAGATTGCTGTTGATCAGGAAGTTGTGAATGACCACATCACCTCCCCCATTGTGGCCCTGAGCTATGCTTTCTGCTTGTTTTATGTCTGCAACATTGAATATCCAAAGGAGATGTCTCTTACCCTGGAATTCATGCAAAGGTAAGCAGCTCATTGTTTTGAAATGTATAAGCTGGGGTATTCAAATTCTGAGACTGAGGGCTTCCCACCAGACAAAGCATGTAAAAAGGTATCCACTCATCGTCCCTTAGATTACTAGCATAGTTGTGCTCAATTCCAGGATGCTTATGGGATCATGATTATTAAATATAATATATATTATATGTTTTGATCCCATTGACACTCTACAATCGAGCCAAGATATTCATTGCTCTTTGACAGGGGTCTTCAATGTTGTTCAGTCCAAGGACCCCTTAGCTGAGAGAGATGAACCAGGGACCCAAATACTGCCTAAAATTGTATTGCAGATTCAACTTTTTCATAGAGTTCATAGACCTGTTTGACAGCACTATCACCAGTGTTGTGTAAAGTTTGTTTGCTTACACATGATCTTTTCTATTGTTTGTTTCATGTTAATGTGTATTATCAAACATATAATCACTTAAACCCTCAATACTTAATAAATGTTCCTATAACACAGGCAGCACATTTTGCAGCTTCCTGTTGAAGGCCCATGCTCTTTCATATAACTTCAGACTACACCAAGTACATAGAAAAGGTCTGTCCTAAGGCATTTGGCATTTATTAGGCTCTGACACTGGGTGATTGGGAAAACATGTACAATATTCCTAACAACTATCTCTGAGCTATCTCTTTAACCAAAGACACACATTTAGGCTATTCTATGTGAGCTGCTTTTGTGACTAATATAACAAAATCCATACCAGGATTCATGCCCCAATGTTAATACTTGTTGTGTAACGTGTACATTTGCACCGAGTGTCACAGTTACCACTCCACTCAACGTTTGACGCCTGTGCTCTTGTTGCAGATGAGCTTAGTGGTTGTGTCACACTTAAGATTGACTGAAATCTGACAAGTAGACTGCGATATTGAAAGTAGCAAATTTAGATGCAGTTTTAATGCAGTGGTTGTATGTGTGAAATCAAAATTGAGCAACTATGTTATCTATTTTGTGACTAAAATGTATATAGACTGTGTACAATCATAATCGATGCAAATAAATCAACCCTCTTTACCTTGGTTGCCTGTAAAGCTGCTGCAATGAAATCTGGACCTCCGTCTTTGTGCACTGGATCACAACTCGCCTATCGTGATTATGTGAATTGGTCTGCATTATGAGAATACAAACAAACATGATCCACCTATAGTATGTAGCCAATAACCAAAACCATTGTGGATTTAGTAACTCCTCCTGTCAAATGTTCACCTGTGCATTTAACAAACTATAACACCGCACACTGTCACCTCTAAATTGTATATGTATGTTTAACAAACACACAACTCCACGATAAATGTAGCAAATACCAAGACATTTTACATATAAAATATAGAGGCTGCTACAGTAGGCTGCTGTAGGCTATGTCACAGTGGTGATTATGACAGGAAAAGTCACTAAATACACTATATAGCCTAGTTTGTCAGCACAAAATAATAGTTTTGTTAATTCATATTGTAAAGGTGCATAATGTTTGTATTCTCAAATGCAAACCTATTACCACCACCGAGGAGTGGTGATCCAGAACGGGTTCAGAGGGACCAGAAAGAGGTCCCACTGTCATTGAAACAATCTTCCCGGACAGCACTGTTTACAACAGACTCGCCGGCCATTTTTGACGGCTCATGTAAATTATATATTTTTTTGTCACAAAATAGACCATTACTCATTGTTCATTAATTTTAGACATACATTTCAGATTAAAAGTTTGTTATCAATCGTCACAACTTCTTTCAGCACTCGTGACTACTAGCGACTACTACTAGCTGTGCTACTCATGCACTGAGTTAACGGTGCCCTGAGATCGTTCATTGCACGTACAGTATATCCACACAAGTCACAGGTGCACGGGTTATGCTGAGATTTCCAGTATAGTATGTTGGTGATGAGCAGACTTTAACAGCACGTTGTCTGAGTTGCTCAGCTTACAGGAGCAAAGTGTTATTGTAGTAGTAGTATTTTGCAACATTAGCTGTAGATGGAAACACACACACGGGCATGGTGGAGAAAACAAATGTATGCTATTTTAGACGGCTCCACTCCTGTAGAGCCACACTACAAGTAGTATCTCAGCTTTGTCTGCATGTTACTCTTTAGTTCAGTTTCATTCATTTAGTTGCATGTGCAGCTAAACATATTTCTGTTTCCTTAGAGTTTTCTTTGGAATGAATCCTGACCGAGGGTCCAAGGCTGAGATGAAGGGGAAGAAACAGCATCACATTCCTCCAAAACTGTCGAAGCTCGTGACTGAGCTGAAGGAATTTGACTGGCACATGTGAGCTTTCCTCAAAGCTCAAAACCGAACTTTTTGGACTGGACTTTTGGACTAAACATACCAACACACACACACTTAAAAAAAAAAAAAGTTTACTTTTTTTTAATTTGTCACTGCATGTTCTCCTACAGGTTGGGGCAGCGCCTGTCAGCGGGGAATGTTGAGTGGGAGGTGTAGGACGGAGTTGCTACATCCTCTTGGAGGGGGCTCCTCCTTCCTCACTGACAGGTGAGCCAGTAGGGTGCAACAGCAGTGGCAAACATTGGGAGGAATTTATAACTACTAATTTGATCTTGAGGCGCACATGTACACACAGCCCGACCTCTAACATCATGGTGTTAAGAAAAAGGTTATTGTTGCTGTTATTTTACATACTTGAATGTATGTTCATGTTAGGGTTTTACAATTGTATGGAAATGTCTTAAAAAAAAAACATTTGTATGGCACTCAGGTAGCGAGGGGTAAAATTATTGCCCACCACCACAGATTCTTTGGGTTCAAATCCCCCATGTTCGGGGGGAGGGAAGTTGGGAGGGTGATATTTGTCACTGCATGTTCTCCTACAGGTTGGGGCAGTGCCTGTCAGCGGGGAATGTTGAGTGGGAGGTGTAGGACGGAGTCGCTACATCCTCCTGGAGGGGGCTCCTCCTTCCTCACTGACAGGTGAGCCAGTAGGGTGCAACAGCAGTGGGAGAAAAGTTCAGTTTTTTCATTTCATCATTAAATGCACTTTATACATTAGCAAAAAGGAAATAAATGCACTTGTATGGAAAAAATGGTATACATTTTGTTCAATTTCTATATATTGTGCTTTATTCAGTTTGCTTGAAAGTGTAATGATTGTTATTTATTTAGTATTAGGATATATATATATTTTTTATCCCAAGATTTAAAAAAAAAGATATTGGGATTAACGGAAGTGTCTGTAAATAGTACATACTAAGGACTGTTAAAATACGGAATTGTCCGTATTAGGATTAACAGAAGTGTCCGTAAATATTACGGACAAAGTCTTGTTAATCTACAGAAATATCCGTTATAAGGTTGACAGAAGTGTCCGTATATGGTACAGACAAAGTCTTGTTAATCTAAAGAAATATCCGTTAAAGGGTTGACGGAAGTGTCTGTAGAATAACGGACAATGTCCTGGCAGCAAATTACCAGCACTTTGTCCGTTTTTCAACGGATTTTTTTTTTACAGTGTACCTCAAGGTTGGACTACTGCAACGCTCTGTACGTGGGTATAGACCAGGCGTCAATTAAACGCCTGCATCTAGTGCAGAACACAGCTGCACGTCTACTTACTGGCCACAAAAAGCGTGACCACATCACCCCAATTCTGGCTTCTTTGCACTGGCTTCTAATTCGGTTCAGAATTGATTTTAAAATCCTTTAATTTATTTTTAAAGCACTAAATGGGCTGGCTCCGGCCTATATTGTTGAACTACTCCGGCGCTACACCCCAGCCAGAGCTTTAAGGTCTGCTGACCAGCTGCTGCTGATAGTGCCCAAGACAAGGCTCAAAACCAGAGGGCACCGAGCCTTCGCAGCAGCTGGCCCTAGGCTCTGGAACACTCTGCCCCTCCATCTGAGGTCGGCCCAGACCCTAGGGGTTTTTAAATCTACTCTTAAAACACACTTCTTCTCCCTGGCCTTTTAGTCAGAGCGGAGCACGACTCCTGACTTTTCCCTGTGTTTTTTATATATCTGTTGTAATTTATTGTCTTTTATTGTGATTGTAGTAATATGTTTTTATGTGATTGTAGTATTTATTACATGTACAGCACTTTGGCCCGACCAAAAATCGCTTTTAAATGTGCTTTATAAATAAACTTTGATTTGACTTGATTTGATCCATAAAGAAGTTTTGGCTTTTCTTTGAAATGAAAATGCTTTCATGGCCAACATTCACAGCTGAGCCGTGTCAATAGCAGGGAGGTAAACGTACGATTCTTACCTTGGGTTTTTAACCAAAGCCTTTAACTGAACACCTGACAAGACACACATTGAATTGGAATTGTCAGGGTTTGAGTTTTTGTGTGTCTAGATTTGGGGTTATTTTGCTGTTCTGTCCTCCCTGTCGTTAGTGTCCCTGGTGTGTCTAATTGTCTGATTGTGTTCACCTGTTGCCCTTGTGTTTCTCCTCCCCTTCCCGGCTGTTTCTCGTCTCGTGATTACCCCTCCCTAAATTTAGTCTTGTCTCTTCCTGTGTTCAGTGTTGGTTCATTGTTTGTCGTTCATGTCCCCTTTCATGTTGGTCACAGTCACCTTTGTTTGGATGCTACCTCGTACCTGTTCTTGGATTCTTGTTTTTGTTCAGCTTTTGTTAAATAAAGCTCGCCTTTTGTTTCCTTTTGAAACCTGCTTCCTCCTCAATCTGCATTTGGGTCCTATTTTCCCCCAACCCTGACAGAATGAACAAACCAAGAATGGACCCAGCAGATAGTTTGTACGAGGTGAAGTACAATTTGACATGCTTGAGGAATGACTTTAGATATGCCTCCAGTAGTGAAGAGAGGCAGTCAGTTATTTCTGCGGCACGCCAGGAGGTAACCTCAAGGCCCTGGTTGAGGGAGTTGCTACCCGAGTGGGTGGAGGACTTTTTTGGCAGCTTTGAGGTCAAACCTGTTTCCCCAGGCATGCTACCCCCCTGCCTCCCAATTCCCAACATGACACCATACGTCTCGGTGTGTTCCGTCTGGAGTCAACCCCTGCTTCTTCCCCATTTCCTGCTCCTGTCCAGGAGCCGTTCTCGGGGACTCGTCTGGCTTTTGGAGGTCCACGGAGCCTCCAAAAGGCTCCTAAGAGAAGGAGTCGCAAGTCCAGGCTAGCAGCCCGAGCCCCAGAAGCCATGCTTTGGGTTCCAGTACAGGCTCCAGCAGCCATGGTTCCGGGTCCAGTACCGGCCCACACAGCCATGGTTTCGGCTCCAGAACCGGCCCACACAGCCATGGTTCCAGTCCGAGTTCTGTCCCCAGCAGCCATGGTTCCGGACCCAGTTCTGGCCCCAGCAGCCATGGTTCCAGCCCTGGTTCCGGCCCCGGCAGCCTTGGTCCCTCCTCTAGCCCCAACTCAAGTCCCTACTCAATTCCCTTCTCAAGTCCCTTGTCCCTCCTCTAGTCCCTTCTCAAGTCCCTCCTCTAGTCCCTCCCCAAGTCCCAACTCAAGTCCCTTCTCTAGTCCCAACTCAAGTCCCTTCTCGAGTCCCCTCTCGAGTCCCCTCTCAAGTCCCTACCCAATGTCCTGATCCGTTGGAGGTTCCGCTGGGGGTCCTGCCAACTCCATGTCCTGTCCCGTTGGGGGTCCCGCCGACTACTCTTCTGCCGGGGGTCCTGCCAACCCTATGTCCTGTGCCATTGGAGGTTCCGCTGGAGGTCCTGCCAACTCCATGTCCTGTCCCGTTGGGGGTCCCGCCGACTACTATTCTGCCGGGGGTCCTGCCAACCCTATGTCCTGTGCCGTTTGAGGCCTCGCCAACTACTGTTCTGCCGGGGGTCCTGCCAACCCTATGTCCTGTCCCGTTGGGGGTCCCGCCGATAACTCTTCTGCCGGGGGTCCTGCCAACCCTATGTCCGGTGCCGTTGGAGGTCCAGCCGACACCTGTTTTGTCGGGGGTCCTGCCAACTCCATGTCCTGTGTCGTTGGGGTTTCCGCTGAGAGTTCTGCCAACCCCATGTCCTGTTCCGTTGGAGGTCCCGCCGTCACCTGTCTCGCCGGGGTCCTGCCAACTCCTTGTCCTCTTCCGTGGGGGATCCTGCCGACACCTGTCCCGCCGGGGATCCTGCCTACTCCTTGCCCTGTTGCGTTGGTGGTCCAATCGACACCAGCCCTTGCTCCATCCGGGGTCCCATTGACACCAGCCCATGTCATGTCCAGGATCTCGTCTACGCCTGTCCCACCGGCTCCGGTTCCTGTCCGGCCGACACCGGGTCCTGCCCGTCCTCCGGAGCTGTCCCGTCAGCGCCTACCTGTCCTCCAGAGTTCCCCAGCCGCGATCTTCGCCCTCAAGCCCGGCCCACTGAGTGCCGCGGTCTTCGCCCTCGAGCCGGGCCGCCTGACTTTCCCGGCCGTGGCCCTCGCCCTCGGGCCCGGCCCCCTGACTCTTCCAGCCGCTGCATTCACCCTCATGCTCGGCCCCCTGAGTTCACCCGCTGTGGCTTTCGCCCCTTTATGAACTCTGCCTTGCCCCGGGCCGTCTGTCCGAGACCCCCACCATGGACTCTGCCTTGCCCCCGGGCCGTCCGCCCGAGAACCCCTCAAGGAACTATGCCTTTCCTGGGCTGTTGATCCAGAACTGTCCTCCGGACCCCCTCCACCCACCCTGTTTGAAGTGTTTGACTTTGTGTAGGGACGTCTGGAATCCGTCCCTTGAAGGGGGGGTCGGGTTATGTCAGGGTTTGAGTTTGTGTGTGTCTAGTTTTGGGGCTATTTTTGCTGTTCTGTCCTCTCTGTCGTTAGTGTCCCTGGTGTGTCTAATTGTCTGATTGTGTTCATCTGTTGCCCTTGTATTTCTCCTCCCCTGCCTGGCTGTTTCTCGTCTCGTGATTACCCCTCCCTGTATTTAGTCTTGTCTCTTCCTGTGTTCAGTGTTGGTTCATTGTTTGTCGTTCATGTCCCCCTTCATGTTGGTCACAGTCACCTTTGTTTGGATGCTACCTCGTACCTGTTCTTGGATTCTTGTTTTTGTTCAGCTTTTGTTAAATAAAGCTCGCCTTTTGTTTACTTTGGAAACTTGCTTCCTCCTCAATCTGCATTTGGGTTCAATTTTTCCCCAACCCTGACAGGAATGTTTCACAGAATCCACCACAAAGGTCAATTATAGCAACAAATTATCCAAAAAGAGCTGAAGGCACTGATCAGAGGCAGTGTTGTGATGCTGTGTTGAGTATTTCTCAGAGGCAGAGCTGCTCAGGACAGGAGGCAGAAGTAATGTTGAGTCCATCACTTAATCAGAGTGCAAGTGAGCCAACTGGCAAACATGGATGGCATACATAGGACTCTGTCAAAATATAAATAACACTTACAAAAGTGATCAGCCACAATATGTTTTTTTCTCCAATGTGTTAGTCCGATAATCAGAGCCAACAGCATCCCCAGGGAGAGGAAGGGTGTAGCATATGGCTGGACTGGCTGCTCTACCTTCAGCTGATCAGATCACACACATACAGATGGAGCACTTCATTTCAGACTCCAGCTTACAGCTTCCGGCCTACGACCTGCCAGAGACCAGTATAGAGGAATGTTAAGCCCTCCCACTATTTTCCAAGAGGGCGTTGCCAGATTTTCTATTTCAGGTTTTAACCAGGAGATGGCGCTTCATTCACAAATACAGAAATACAAGTTTCATGGACTTTCAGTTGTGTTTTGAACATCAATATTTTAGATCAACTAAAGTATATCTAATCTTGTAATTCAATAATATATAGTCTTTATATATTAAATAATCATAATTATAATCTAAATGTTTACATTACACTTCTTTATTTGTTATGCTCATACTTTAACCTTTACAATCGTTTGCTTTAATATGCAGTACATTTTTGGTATATTTTTGTGTTTGCTTCCTCCTTCTCCCTTTCGGACAAATACTGTATGATTTATTATTATTATTAATATGAAGATATTATTAAGATAAGATAAGATGTTACTTTATTGATTGAACATTTTAGTTTAGAATGTGCTGTCCCACGGTAATTCAGAAGGCTCACAGGTCACATTCCGACCATTATTTAAAACAATAGGTGCTTTTACACCGTCTACAGTTTGATTTGTATAGAGGGAGCTCTGTCAGTTTTCGAATAACCCATTTGCTTTCGGGAAGCCCTATTTTTCAGAGCACATCCTGCTACTAAATATGTCACAGGCACGCTCTGTTGACTGGCGCAGCAGCGCGGATGCGATCAATTGCTATAAAAACACTCTTCTACTAATACAGACGGTGTCACTATGCCGGCGGATGTGGCCGTTGTTGAAGCCTCTTCAGGCTCCGCATCGGCAGGCCTCTCCCTCAGTGTGGAGCTGTCAAGCTCGACCCTAACGCCGCTTACAGCCGGCCAACTAAAAGTTGTTTTCCGTTCACGTTGTCATTTTTAGACTCCTTTGCTTCTTTGCTTGTGAATCCAAAAGCTGTGACGCTTGGCTGTTTTCGTTTTGCCATATTTTTTATTCCAAAGCCAGAGTTAAAAAATTATCAATATGAAAATTTCAAATACCGCGCCGGCATCACCGCCATAACCATAGCAACGTAAGTAAGAATGCAGCGCCGCCACGTAAAGATGGCAACACCCAGACATAATCACAAATATAAAACCAATATTCAGAAACTGTAATGAACAATAACTATTATTTATTTCAAGAACTGTTATTTACAGAAAATTAACATTTCTAATCTGTGTGACACAAATATGCACGATTGTTTTGGGCTCCCTCTATTTATCTCAAAGTCAGCCTTCAGGGGAGCTCCCTCCCTCTTCGGGCGAGCCAAGCTCCCCCTAGCTCCCCCCCATTTCGAACAGTGTCTATGGCTGAATGGCCAGCGATTAGGTGCGGCGCATTTATCATAGGTGATCAGAGCTAACTGCCTGCCGTCAGATTTCATTTAAAAAACAGATCTGATTTTAAGACTATTTCTGCGCTCATAAAGAATGATAAGAATAAGAATAATGCGTATTGAACTGGTTTCATTAATTAGTGAGTTTATTTAACACTAGAACCGCCAATCGGGTCAATTTCTGTGATGTGTGTTGTGTGAGTGCCATATAACTTATTTTTCAATAAAATATTAAAGTCTCCCAGTCCGTGACTTTTCCTGAAAGTGTGTTATGTAGCACCCTATGTTGTTAAAAATTGCATTCTAATAACGGGATTTGACGGGTTTAGGTAGTCCTATACAAAAACCTCTGGCGGTTCTAGTGTTAAGGTAATTAGGTACAGTAGAAGCCCTTTTTTATCAGTAACGAATTTAGCAGTTGCACATAAAAGTGAACTAACTGAGGGTCACTTGCAATGACAGTGTTGTGTCTAACTGTAAGCTTGTCACTCAGAGTAACCTACCGTGAATTTAGCTGCTGGAGAAGAAAGATCAAGGCGGGAGAGGGGGAGAGAGCTGTGGTTGATGGGCCATTAGTTGTGTAAATACACAGCTGAGAGCTGCCGTTTCATTAAGACTGTTTAAAAAACGGTAACAACGGACTATTTTTCTTAGCGGATGCATTTCAATTTAAATCAATACATACAACTATTTTTTAAATCAATAAAAACATTTTCTAAATCCATAAAAGCATTTCAATTAATATTGGGAATCATGTCGTTACTTTGTTGAGAATGTGGCCATGTAATAAGCAGGATAATTTGCAGCGACTTGTTCCTTATGGGGAAAATAACACCCGTCATGTGTGTGTAGAGGTGTGTGTGTGTGGTTAAAACACTTTCATAAAGTGAAGGAATTTCCTTCTATAAAACAGCTGTGGGCAGCAGTGAGTGTCACGGACATGAATTCGTAGATCAAGGCAGACTGGTGCACACACTCTCCTGTCCTGCCAGGCAACACGCCCGTTATAAGCCGTGTCCCTCACTCCTCACATCCCAAGCATCCCCAAAAAGTGTATTATGTTTTTACATCTCAGATGTTATGTTTCAGTTGTGCTCTGTCTATGTTCAGTGATGCAAACTTGTCACCTTTCGGCGAAATTCGCCGTATTGAATCCAAAATAAGTCGTTTGTGTGATTCATGTAGATCTGCAATAAAAATATTTTTGGGGTATGGGGGGGTCTGGGACCCGGAGTAATCTGCGGCCGTGAGCTGTTATATGCCATCATGACACGCATGGTGTTCTTTTTTTATATATTATAATGAAGTACGAGCTGTGTGCTCGAGTCTTCCTGCCTGTCGGCTCTGCTCATGGATGTATAATAAGGCTCTGCTGCTCCGAGATGATGGTCTAGCTTCAGCAGGTACATTACCTACGGGTGCGTTCGTTAATATTAACTGTGCGTCCGGAGTCACTGTGGCACAGACTGGACCGCTGGTGAACAGCTGTTAGAACGGGCCGTTCAGGTGTTCAGAGCAGAGCTCCCTGTCGGAGCGGCAGAGCGTGATGTGAACTGAAAAGTTTTTCTGTGGCAATATTATTTAAGGAATCGTTGAGCTAGCTAGCTAGCATACATTGTCACTATCTGCTAACGTTAGCTTTAGCCTTCTATTTCTAATAGTTTTTTTCATAGGCTATAAACAGAGGTGGTATAAGTATATATATATTGTACTTGATTGAAAGTAGAAGTACTCAGATCTTGTACTTGAGTAAAAGTAGAAGTACTCAGGTCTTGTACTTGAGTAAAAGTAGAAGAACTCAGATATTGTACTTGAGTAAAAGTAGAAGCACACAGATCTTGTACTAGAGTAAAAGTAGAGGTACTCAAATCTTGTACTTCAGTAAAAGTAGAAGTACTCAGGTCTTGTACTTGAGTAAAAGTAGAAGTACTCAGATCTTGTACTTGAGTAAAAGTAATAGTCCCAGAGTGTAGGAATACTCTGTTACAGTAAACATAAACATAAATGATCGTGGTGAAGATGATGATTAAATTAGGATTAAAAATCGAGAGCCGGGCTGCATTTCCTCCCGTTCGTTTTTTTCGAATAACAAAATGATTTTGTTAAATAACAACATGGTGATGTTTTGTAAATGATTACATGTCTCTTATTTAGCACAGTATAGTATGATATCCGTGACATATGGATGTTAACAAAGTTCCGCTGTACATCCAGCGTACTGTATCTGACTTTATTTCACATGAGCTCCAGTGTGGAACCCCACTGCACCCCCTGGTGGATCAATGATCCATTGCAGCTGGCTTCATTATAATTACATTTATCTATCACGGGGGCGTTCTCAAGTCAAGCTGGAGGTTTTCCCTTGAGCCAGGGCAGATCACGTACCAATCACGGCCCTCACGTTTCAAACTGTCTGAAATGAACCGCTACATCTGTACAGATACACGGTAACAGTTTAACATATGTAGCATAACAGGCCCTAAATGGTTCTCCTTAGAACATTCATTATAGTGTGCATGTGCCAACCGTGCATGCAGCCTGTTCAGTTGCTCCTGCTAGATTTGTACTACTTCTAACTCTAAGCTCTCTTATTTGATCTTACTTGTTATAGCATGGCTGCCGTGTTTACAATAGGGGAAGCTAATCGAGCTAAAACCGGCTAACATGGTGGTCTAAACATTGGCCATCCCCACTGAAAATGCTAGCTAGGAGTCAGATGGAATATCTGGAGGTTTGTTTAATGTGCTTTATGGAAACATGTATATACCTGACAACACTTTTCCCTCAACAACGTTTCATTTGATCGCTTCCGGACAAGGATTGCACCGAGAGCTTCATGTCTTCACCAAGTTACAACTGTCAAAAAACCTAATTAAAAAGTATATTGATTGATTGAAGAGTACATGCATACCTTCTGAAACATAATTACATGTTACATGTAATTATGTTTCAGAAGGTATGCCTGTCCTCTTACAAAAAACGACCATATAGGCCGATTGTTCATGCCCTGAGACACGTTTTAAAGTGTATGTTGTTTCTTACACGACCACTAGAGGTGCTCAAGTGGTCGTGTAAGAAACAACATGCTCCCGGCCCGTTCATTGCAAACGCTCCGGAGGGACGTTTATTCACAAATAACCCTCTCTGGAAAATCCTAGATTGTGGAATAGTTTGGCCATTAAAATGCTTTTTGATTCGATTTTTGGCGAGAAGTGTATATTGTACTCTTAGAATCCACGTCCAGTCGATGTGTAGGATCTATAGTTTGATAGATATTTTGAAGATGATTTAAGTTCTCACCAGGATAACGTGTATATGCGGCAGCTTCCATGTAAAGTTAGCGAAGTTTCGAGTGTTTCGAAGTTTTCATAATAAAACCGTATATATTCCCTTCATTGTCAAATGATTACACAGTGATATCTGCATTACTCATCCACTAAAAAACATCAGATTATCCTTGTTAATTACACAATATTGATTGGTTTAAATTGTGTACAATGCTTTTGTGTTTTTAACCTTCGATTCAGAGAAACAAATAGTTTTTTAGGAGTTTAGACACTAAATGACATTACATTATATTGCATTTAGCTGACGCTTTTATAAGCACATCAGGTTTCATAGAGCTAAAACATTTCAAGTGCTACTCAACTGGCTTTAGATAAGCCAGTCCTTTATTAGTATACAAGTGCTTTGTTAATAGTTCTATCGCTCGAAGTGGAGTCGAAAGAGATGAGTTTTCATTCTGCGCCAGAAGATGTGTAAGCTTTCTGCTGTCCTGATGTCAATGGGGAGCTCATTCCACAATTTTGGAGCCAGGATAGCAACCCACGTGTTTTTGCTGATGGGAACTTGGGTCCCCCTCGCAGTGCGGTTGCAGCGAACTGTTTGGCCGATGCAGAGCGGAGTGCACGTGCTGGGGTGTACGCAGTGGCGGCTGGTGGAAAATATTTTTGGTGGGGCTATGGAAATGGTGACAAAACCATGTGTGTGTGTGTGTGTGTGTGTGTGTGTGTGTGTGTGTGTGTGTGTGTGTGTGTGTGTGTGTGTGTGTGTGTGTGTGTGTGTGTGTGTGTGTGTGTGTGTGTGTGTGTGTGTGTGTGTGTGTGTGTGTGTGTCAGTCATACTTGCCAACCCTCCCGATTTTCGCTGGAGACTCCCGCATTTCTCCCGATTTCTGACAAAATCAGATTTACTCACGACTGTTTCCACTCGGACTTTAATACAGCTACACCATTGTTTGGTTTCCATGGTAGCGCGTCTCTTTAGCAGCGCGCGCAACTCAAAGTCTGAGAGGGTGAGGAAGATGAAAACTGAACAAGAATCGACAACTCGACCCTCTGATCACTCCTTTCCTGTAAAATACAGGTCCAGCCCACACATATGCTCCATGGTGCCACAGGCATTGCCCTTACAACTACAATAAGCATGCAAATGTTAATCTACAGCTCCGGCGATCCACTAGCAGACGCAGCCATCCCCCACTGTAGCATCACCTTGGATACGAGTCTAAACAACTCACAGACACACAGGCCAGGGCGCTGTAAGGGCGCCCTTTGAGCATCAGATCTGACGACGCTGATTGGCTAAAATTATGTTTCGGCGGCATAGTTTACAGATAGCAACAGTCAGCTTGTTGGCTGCAGCTGCTCTGGCTGAGGGCTCCTTTCTACCGCCCGGACGAGAGAGGGTAATGATACACGCTGCGGCCAGGCAGGAAACATGTGACTTATCAGTAAGTTTAGGCATCGTAAAACAATTTTAAACGAGATGTTATTGTAGATTATACATTTTACTGATACCAACTATATAATATTTACCTTGTTCTTTAAAAATAAAAATAAAAATAAAAAATATATATTTTGGGGAAATATATTTTTTTATTTATTTTTAATTTTTAATGACAATCAAACATGTGGGAAGAGGGGGGGCGGCGCCCCTAGCGCCCCTATGGGCCGGCCGACACTGGCTGTACGGTTTAACCATGTCCTGGATGTAGGAAGGGCCAGATCCATTCGCAGCATGGTACGCAAGTACCATTGTCTTGAAGTGGATTCTAGCAGTTACCGGAAGCCAGTGAAGGGAGCGGAGGAGTGGCGTGGTGTGGGAGAATTTAGGAAGTTTGAAGACCAAACGAGCCGCTGCATTACACTAGCTATCATTTGGGACTACAACATCCGCCTTGCTTTACAAACCCCCGTGATTAGTCATCAAGCCCTGTGATTGGATGTTGGAGTGGCAGTGCGACCAGGTTACACTGAGCGTCAAACAGCTCTATGAAATGGAATGGAACCACGGCAGACTTTCCAAAAATGGAATTGGATGGGTCCAGCCCCCGGCTCCAGCAAGTGCCAAAATAAACTCTGCAATATATTGGACATTAAGTACTTTGTCAGACTTCATATTTATCTGTGGATAACCCCAACGTTTTTGTCTTATTCAAAAGAAGAACTTAACTTAAAGTATTCTTTAATGTTTAAATAAAGCCTTATTAATTTGTCTGTTTTGCACATCCTCCTGTTAATATCTTTGGACGTCCTGCACTAAACAGTTTTATTGTAGCGATCACTACAGTATCTTCTTGATATTTTCTATTCTATATTTCAATCATGCCTTCTACTTTCCCCCAATTTTGTATGTAGGCTACTCTTAATATTTATATGTTTTCATCAAATAAAACGTATTCAACAACAAAATTCAATAACGTGCTTTAACCACTAGGCAGTGCGGGTTAAAAAACCATTGGTGCAGTTAATAAAACATAATAATATCAAACATAATATGACTATTAACTTTATTGTGAAATTAAAGCAGAACGGTAAAGGAAAATACAGTTTCAGTCTCTCGATTTGAAGCTTATTCATTGTACCATAAACCTGTATAGACCTGTAACAGTCAACTGCATGAGGAGTTGAAAATAATATCTTTAAAAACTACAAAAACATCCCTTTCTATCAGCTGTGTACCGTTATGGTGTAAATATAACCTATCTACCAATTGGATCAAATATAAAAGTCAGCCGAATTAGTGTTGATACTGCCAGGAGACCGATTGTGTGAAAAGAAATGGAAGATGTTGTTTAATTGCTAATATATTTATGATCCACGTCACGTTTTCAGTTTCGGCGGCATTTCTTACAGTTTGTCAAAAGGTCTTCTGATCAGGGCTCTATAAATAAAGAACTACGGCAGATATGTAATATTTAATGCAGCCGAACTGTGTATTACAATGCCATTATGTGATGAGAAAGGCAAGAACACTCGGAATAAAGAATTATTCTATTTAAAAAAAATGTTTTTCCGATTTCATATCGGATAAACACCATATCCCGACATGCTTTGCGGCCAGTGGCGGCTGGTGAAAAATATTTTTGGTGGGGCTATGGAAATGGTGACAAAACCATACTAGGGCATTTAAAATCAGGAGACTAAATACGAACATTGTGTGTGTGTGTGTGTGTGTGTGTGTGTGTGTGTGTGTGTGTGTGTGTGTGTGTGTGTGTGTGTGTGTGTGTGTGTGTGTGTGTGTGTGTGTGTGTGTGTGTGTGTGTGTGTGTGTGTGTCATACTTGCTAACCCTCCCGATTTTCGCGGGAGACTCCCGCATTTCTGACAAAATCAGATTTACTCACCACTGTTTCCACTCGGACTTTAATACAGCTACACCATTGTTTGGTTTCCATGGTAGCGCGTCTCTTTAGCAGCGCGCGCAACTCAAAGTCTGAGAGGGTGAGGAAAATGAAAACTGAACAAGAATCGACAACTCGACCCTCTGATCACTCCTTTCCTGTAAAATACAGGTCCAGCCCACACATATGCTCCATGGTGCCACAGACCTTGCCCTTACAACTACAATAAGCATGCAAATGTTAATCTACAGCTCCGGCGATCCACTAGCACCGGAGTCTACACCTGCAGAAGCAGCCACCCCCTACTGTAGCGTAACCTTGGATACGAGTCTAAACAACTCACAGGTCAGGGCGCTGAAAGGGCGCCCTTTGAGCATTAGATCTGACGACGCTGATTGGCTGAAATTATGTTTCGGCGGCATAGTTTACAGATAGCAACAGTCAGCTTGTTGGCTGCAGCTGCTCTGGCTGAGGGCTCCTTTCTACCGCCCGGACGAGAGAGGGTAATGATACACGCTGCGGCCAGGCAGGAATCATGTGACTTATCAGTAACTTTAGACATCGTAAAACAATTTTAAACGAGATTTTATTGTAGATTATACATTTTACTGATACCAACTATATCATATTTACCTTGTTCTTTAAAAATACAAATACAAATAAAAAATATATATTTTTTGGAAATATATTTATTTATTTTTAATTTTTAATGACAATCAAACATGTGGGAAGAGGGGCGGGCGGCTTCCCTAGCGCCCCTATGGGCCGGCCGCCACTGTTTGCGGCGATGTTTTAGCCTATCTAAACCTCAGAAAAAAGAAAGGTGTCTCTCAGAATCGAAAGAGAAAAACCTATGTGAAAAACACAAAAGCATTGTAGCCTACACAATTTAAACCAATAAATGTCGTATAATTAACAAGGATAAACTGATGTTTTTTATTTGATGAGTACTGCAGATATCACTGTCAAATAATTTGATCATTGGTTTTATTATGAAAATGTCGAGACCGGAAATACTGTTTTCAACCCGTAACTTTACATGGAGGCTGCCACATACCTCAAATCATCTTCGTAATATCTATCAAACTATAGATCCTACATATCGACTGGACATGGAATGTAAAAGTACAATATACACTGCTTGCTAGAAAATCTAATCAAAAAGCGTTTTAAGGGCCAAACTATCCTACAATTTAGGATTTTACAGAGAGGGTTATTTGTGAATAAATGACCGTCTGTAACGTTTGCATTCCACGGGAGCACTAGAGGGCGAAAACTTTAAAACGTAATTATAGGACGTATTAAGCGCTTGAACAAACGACATATTTGGTCGTAATAAGGGCCTGAACAATCGGCCCATTTGGTCGTATGAGTTGGAGGACTTGTTGGTTACACAAGAGGGCATAGTGCTTACACAGTATTAAAAAAGGTTTTTGCTTCATTCAGAAGAAGAGCTATAAAAGAGCTCTGTGCTGACATTGCAAACGTTCTCAATAACTTAAACTGTGTTTTAAAGCTAAATGAAAATACTGAGATGTGCTTAAAAGCCCAACATCTTCAGATGTAGGAATTAATTAAGTACATTTACTCAAGTACTGTACTTAAGTACAATGTTGAGATAATTGTAGGCTACTTTACTTCAGTATTTGCATTGTATGCACTTCTACTCCATTACAATTCAGAGGTGTACTTTTATTCCACTACATGTATTTAATACCTTTAGTTACTGTACAGATCCAGCTTTGAGAACACTTTCATGATCAATCATTATAAAACACATCATATATATTATTCTGAAATTGACCAGTCTTACTTTTGGTACTTTAAGTTTATTTTGATGATAATACTTATCTACTTTCTAACATTTTGAATGCAGGACTTTAACCTGTTACTTTTAACAGAGTATTCCTACACTCTGGTACTTAAACTTTTACTTAAGTACACAATCTGAGTATTTCTCCCACCTCTGTAATTCATTATAACATCATTTTAGAAGATCAGGAAAAAACTTCCATGCTTAAAACACTTTCAAGTATTTTCCGACAGAATTTGAAGTGGTTACGCAGCGTCTTGTATGTATGTGTACACCTCTGATTTGCCTTGTAAATGTTGTGAATGGAGAATGTCCTTAAATTAAAAGCACATTCTAGTTCAATTAAGCTCAGCGCAAGTTCTTTCAGGAAGACACTCCACAGCTGCTTTAACCAGCTCTTTGTGGGCGTTCTCTTTAACCTATTACATGTCACCTCAATCTCCAGCAGCCACTCATCGTGCTGCAGTCAAACTTTAAAATGGTTCTCCTCTCTCCTGCAGTCAGCTGTGATGTCAGGTTTTCATGCTGCCGCCCGCCTCCTCCCTATCCAGCCCTTTCATCATGTCCAGTGCCAGGAGAGCTAATCCAAAGGCCTCATCACACCTCCTCTTCATCCCACCTCCTCATCAAATCCAGATCTTCAACATCACCACCAGTGTCTAGAACCCGAGGGGTTCCCTATATGCTCATGGCTGCATTTCCCCCTTTAGATATACGATTTCAGGATCGGGGTCTAATCGCCAAATAATTCATATCTATCATATGGTGCATGTGTCAATAAATGTTGAGCCCCGAGCCTGTTTTTAAGGTCTCAGTCTTGAAAAGGACATTCCCAGAACAAATGACTATATCTTCACTTCTAAAAGGGGTAAATTAATAATCTTTTTTCTCAAAGCAATGATAAACCTATGAGTTGGATGTAGAAAAGTCAGAATCAATATAGCATTTTTTTATTTTAAAGTAAATTCAGATTGAACATAGTCAAAAAAATGTAAATTATAGTGTCCGTCCAAAAAAAAGAACATTACTTAAGTGAGTATGACACATTCTCAGGCTCGAAAATGACATTCCCAGAACAAATGACTATATCTTCTCTTTTAAAAGGGGTAAATGCATAATCTTTTTTCTCAAAGCAATGATAAACCTGTGAGTTGGATGTAAAAAAGTCAGAATCAATATAGAATTTTTTTTATTTGAATGTAAATTCAGATTGAACATAATAATAAAATGTAAATTATAGCGTCCGTCCAACATTTGTTTTTACTTATAGTGAAAACCACCCTTGAATGATGGGATAGTAGACTAAAAGCTTTAGGAATCCAAACTGTAACATATAATAAGTACCCTGTATCAAGATTGATGCAAAGCAAGTGCAATTTGACCTTTTTGAGAGATTTAGAAAAAAAAAACCACTTCTGGGGTCATTTGGATGCATTTTCCATATCTTTGGTCCCCCTCGGTCGATTTTGATGATTGACATCTCTTTTTAACCGTTAGAGCCAATAGAATCGAGGGGAAGTTCCTCAAATCCATCTAAACATTACCCATTGTTGAATGAGTAGTGCGCAGCAAGGATGCCCCGGAACCGGAAGCTGCAATACACTCTGGTGGCTACCATTAGCAGCTAATATAAAATATCAGATTTTTACATAAAAATTGAATTATGGATTATCAATAATTTTTTCAAAGTGACAGACACATTGGATTAACAATTAGATTAACCTTCAGCCCCGTTTTTATTGTGTTAATGCCATTGAACACGACTTTTGATCAGAAACCAACAGCTAAGTGAGAATATCTCTGTGAATGCTCCGTGATGCTACGTGTTGTGATGTCTGTGTTTGCTTCCCCTGTCGTGAATTCTGATCGCTCAGTGATGATACCTATACCTATAGAATCTTTGAGCTCAGCTTTAATCGGATATCTTGTATGTGCAGTTAGGATAAGGATGAGTTCTGTGCTACGTGCGTTTCTTTTTTTTCCGCTCAGGGCTAATTTAAACGCTTCTTGTGAAACTTGTGCTTTGCTTTGGTAAAAATGGTTCATATCTTCAGTTAGCTGAGTTTCTAACCGTTAAGTGGGTATGACACATTAATAGGTTTTTTAATATTAAGAAGCCCTGAGACACCTAGTTTCGTGAAAAAACTACCCGCCAGACCCGGATTAGGGTCCTCTCTGGTTTAACAGGTACTAACAAAATAAATAAATAGAAAAGTAATATATGGCATTTTAGGTTATGCACTTTTAACACTAGAACCGCCAGAGGTCGCTGTATACCTAAAACCGCCAACGGGTAAAAAGTACCCGCTATTGATTTGCAAGGTACAATGTTATTTTATTTATCATAGAGAACAGCGAGTTTTGATCGCACAGGGATGACATTTATTCCAATATAATCTGTGGACTCTCAGCTTTTCATATGATATAGTTTGTGCAGATAGCATGAAGTATAAAATATCGCTACAAGTGCTGATTTAAACGCTTAGTGTTAGACTTGTCTTTTGTTTAGGTACAAATCTCTCAATCTCTCTCTATCGATCCATCTGTAATGTTCTGTTCTATGGACATATAATTGTCTACATAAACAGACCACGCAGACTACTTCTCTCATTCCGAGTGTCCATCTTTATTCAACTGGCACGTAACCTGCACACATGCATTACGTCCTCAACGTGAGCTCAGTCATCCAAGATCTTGTATTCTCCAAGATGTTACACTATCTACAACTATCTATCTGTCTATCTCTCTCTCTATCCGTCTATCAATATATCTACCTATCTATCTCTCTCTCTCTCAATCTCTCTCTCTATCTATAAGGAACCGCAGTAGACAAAAGGCGTTGCTATAGCAACACGTCATGTTTACGCTGCATTTTCTATGAGGTAAATATTACCCGCTGGCGGATATAGGTATAAATGGCATTTTTTTGGGCCATTTTTTCAATCTGACTTCATATTGACAATTGTTAACAACAGAGGGTGCTACATAACACACTTTCAGGAAAAGTCACGGACTGGGAGACTTTAATATGTTATTGAACAAAAGTTACATACAATCAAAAAACAGCTGCGGGTAAAATGTACCCGTTGGTGGTTCTAGTGTAAAACGTTCACGTGTGGACACTCAATCAAAACCACCTGAAAGCGAGAGGGATTCTGCACCTAATAGGCCTCGTGAGTACAAGTAGCTTCTCTGGGTCTCTGTGTTTCATTCAAGCTCTGCTCTGTGTGTGTGTGGCACGAGCCATTTTGTGTGCGTGCGCGAGCGAGCGAGATCGCTGTGGTTAGCATCTGGTGCTAGCTAGCCAAGCTAACGGATATAAGGAGCTTTTTCAACAACAAGGTGGAGGGAAAACTCTCTCCTGTCAGACTGAGAGTCTCAGATAACCTCAGCTCAGGTAAAGGACTCTCTCAGTGTTTAGATCAGAGGTGCCCAGTACGTCGACCGCGGTCGACAATGCTGGTAGATCGCGAGTCATTCATAATTAAAAAAAATCCAGCTCCTTTAAAATAGACAAAACAGGTTTTGATCCCTCCTCCCTTGGCCTCCCTGCCACTTAATTCAGGAGTTTACTTGATTGACAGAAAAAGCGACCTATCGCTTTCCAGTCTGTTAACCCAGAATGCAAAGCGATACAAAATCAGTCAAGTGCCGGGAAAACTCAAATTAAGAGGCAAACAAGAGACAAACAAGAGACAAACAACAAAATGAGTGTGGGACCGAGCACAAAGCTAAACATATACCACTTCCACCCAGAATGGGAGGAAGAATATTTTTGTGATGTCACATTCAAAGGTTATTTGCCTTATTTGTAAAGCAAGCGTCGCTCTGCCAAAGAAAGGTAACGTGGAGAGGCATTATCGGAGTGTTCACAAGGCATATGACAGCGACTTCCCTCCGAGTAGCGAGTTGAGAAAGAGAAAGGTCATGTGTTATTGCTACAAAAACATTATCTCGCAGTCTTAGTGTCACCAACTCGTTTCTAACATGCAAAAAGGCAAACAAATGCGTCTATGGTCGGTGTATTTTCGATCTTTCCAATCGAGACGAGATCTCTCTCGGAGAGACTCGCCAAGTTGGCAACACTGCTCTCTCCAGTCTGTGTGCGAGGGGGCGGGCAGTTTACACACACTCGGCTGCTACATGCACACGGAGGAGATGGCGGAGAGAAGCGCTCCAAGGTGTGGTTAAATGTTACCCGTCTTGAGGTGGACAATGCTCGTTGCCAATAGTGTTTAGCATGTAAGGGCGGTAACACGAGCAAGTTGTCTAAACATTTAGCAAAAGTGCACCACATTCAGACGGAGGAATGCACCGGGTTCGACTGTCTTTCTAGTAGCTCTGTAGCCCCCCCATCCACGAGTAACGTTTCCACGTCAGCAACACACAGATTTAACACAATTATATAAACATGGGTTAATGATTAGAGAGGTAACAGAGTTACTCTTTCTTTTGTTAAAGTTTCAGCTATTCTTTTTACAGTTCTGTCATCAGATTATTTAATACGATTTGTTAAAACATTGTTGTTTCTTTTGATGTGAAATATTATTTATTTAATTAATAAAAAGCAATGTTAATTTTGTTCAGAATTTGTTAAGTTAATTTAATTATATATGTATTTTTGAATCAAGTATTCATCTTTATTGTCTTCATTGTTAGTTTCCACAGGCCTAAAACAACCTCAAGCTAAATCTAAAAGTTGATGGCTAAATAAGAGCGTTTGAGAAATTGTGCTTAATCGATTATCAAATTAGTCGTTTGTTACATGCTAGTTGTCCCATGTATAAATAAAACGTGTTATTCAGCCAGATTATTAAAGCCCATCAGAAGCAGCACGTGCCGTTTCATGAGCTACTTGTTACTGAAAGGTCTTTAAATAACTCCTTTTAGGAAGCACTCAGTTCTGAACATTTAGAATTTTGAACACATGGTGTGTGTTCCTGTGCGCGCGTTAGTGTGCGTGCGAATGTCCCTTTAATCGCCGACGGCATAGTAATCACCAATAAGCAGCCATTTCAACTCCTCAATTTGTTGATTTGGTGAGGGGGGCTATAGGATAGGGGGTAGGAAGAGAGCGGGAGGGGCTACACGAGAGAGAGAGAGAGAGAGAGAGAGAGAGAGAGAGAGAGAGAGAGAGAGAGAGAGAGAGAGAGAGAGAGAGAGATAGGAGAGAGAGAGAGAGAGGGAGGAGGGAAGAGAAAGGCAGATCCAGAGTGAGGGGAGAGGGGGACAGGCAGAGAGCAGTCGATCTCTGTGGATGCGCTGCTGCTGGTTACAGCTCCATCCTCGGAACAGCGGTAAGTCGCACTAACTATCCTTACATGGTAAAAATGTCTATAGATATTAAACTACATGTTATTTTATGTTGTTGATTCAGTGCTGGGAGTCTTGGTCATTAGAAGCTCTTCTTGTAGGAGATGCGTAATTCCATGTGTTATTGCACAGCCTGTCTCTGTACGCGGCGTGGACGCAGGGCACTGAGGAAGGTTGTTGATGGGAAACATGAGGGGAAATTCTAGGGAAACCAGTAGGGAACTTTATTTCATATTTGTCTCTCTGGGACATTTGAAAACCAGACATTTTTATCCTTAAATCATTCAAAAAAAAAATCCATTTGTTGTGTTATTTAGACTATAGTATCTTAAAGTTATTATCCAACACATTTTCGTGTTTTAATGTCGACAGGTAAACCTGTAACTTGCATGGAAGTTGTCTTGATAGGTGTATAATAAACAAATATTCACTTTTTAATGAACATGTGTGAATGGTGAATTGATCGGTGCATTTGGGATGTCTGTTTGTAACGGAGCGTGAGGAGAGGACGCGTTTCAGTGTGTGGGAATAACGGCTCTGTGTGTTGTGAAGTTTTCTCCGTTCGGTGATTTCTCTACATTTGTAAATGTGATAGTGCGAGGTAATATCACAGTATACGGATGTTATGCAACTAAAATACATTTTCTATCGTGGTTAGGTCACTAAGCAAAGCTGATCAAAGCTTTAATGGCATGATGTTAAAGTTCAATCTTTGTGGTTTCTGTGGAGAGGCAGGGTAACTGAGGCAGAATGGAGTGATGCTGATCTCTTCAGACTCTCTCTCTCTCTCTCTCTCTCTCTCTCTCTCTCTCTCTCTCTCTCTCTCTCTCCCTTCGACTCCACCTTGGTCCTTCGGTAGCATGTCATTACAGGATACATAAACTTTAAGCATAAGATTTTTTTTTATTTATTTGGCCTCCATGTCAGAATAAAATATCAACCCCCCTTATTTATAAGTAAGAGCTTTCCAACCATTGTTATTTTGTCATTTTGTGTTGGTTTTTGGCTTGCTGTATGAGAGTGTGTGTCAGGTCGAATCAGCTGTTAAACACTGTTTTTCTGCTACTCGACTGCCAGAACGTTCAAGCTAATTTTAAGAGTCATGTTTCTATATGTTTTATGATCAGCTTCATATGTACAGTACACTGAAAGCCTTTAATTTTCTGTAAAAACCTATTAAAAGCTGATTTAAGTCATAAAGCTCTAAACTGAAATAATGCTAATGAAAGTTAGGGTGGAAGTTCTTAAAGCAGGAAAATATTTAGTGATTTGGTTTTGAGCAGGAAAACAGCATTGGCCCACAAATCGATTGGTAGCATTTGAATAAGTCAATAGTCTTATTAATTCTGAATAAAAACGAGGAGATGCACCATGGTGAAATTTAATTATTCACTCCAGAATATCCAACTGTTGAAACTCCTGAATGGACAGTTGGAATCCAAGGCCCTGCTTGTTAAGTCAGACCTCATGCTGGGATCCATTGATTTATACTGTGTAGGATTCTGGGGTTTCCCAGCATGCATGGTAGGGCCTTAGAAATGTATTTAGCACCGGCATCCATCATCCCGATTTCGTGTTGAGTCAGTGCTCACAAACATTCCTTGTTAACTCAGATGTGACCTCTGTGCAGCTCTGTGGCCCTAACTTACAGGAGCCAAGGTGTGCTGCTGACTTGTTGAGTTTATTGAAGCTCCTCAGTATTATGAATCCAACCCACTGTGCTGTACAAGTACAGTTCTGAGGCCTAATAAATGTATAAATTGACTTTGTAGATTGGATAACTTTAAAAAAGAGACTGGAGACAAGAGCTTCGAAAATTGACTTGCAAGAAAACCAACATCGGACTTTTTAAAATACCTTATGAAGTCATTGATAATACAATCTTTCATCACTTCCTGTTATTGACTCCTTGGACAGTGTGTCCCCTAATGTATCAGAAATTAAATCTGCAGCTGGTATTTTATCGTAATTTCAAACTTCCTAGAAATTGAGCAATTATTCCAATGACACAAATGTGTACATGCTGGATTGAGGTAATTAATACATATATTCATATACATTCAAATAGTATTGAATTTGATCTGTAAATCATAACTTAATTTGGGCAAATGTTTATTTTTGTCAGTATGTTAAATGCTATGTATGGAGGTAGATTTTTCTCAATATTATTTATGTGAACAGTTCGACAATCTCTGTAAATGTGTTATCTGTAAATGTAATACACGTTCCACAAATGCGAGACATTTCTTTTGCCCAAAAAGATTTTGCCAATATGAAATGGATCTGTTATACAAATATATTTGACAAACAACAAAAAAACAAATGCACCAAGTCTATCAAGAAGTAAATGAAAAGCATTTGTGAAAACACTTACTATCATGTACAACTTTAGATCAGGTTATGGATCAAAAAGGCATTGTACAATCTTTATGTCGTTTGTGATTATACGTTTTACACAAACGTAATTTAGAACACACTTTCCTCTGTCCCGAAATCTATTTCTATCACTCAGCCATTTTCAAACAGCATGTGATGGCATGCATTAAGTGGTTTCTGCATTTCAACATATACGGTTACTGCCTACCTTAATATAGGTGGAAGGTGTTTTACATTTACAAACTACACATTTAAAAAGCGTTTTTTACTGATCTGTTCGCATAAATAGTATTCAAATCTACCTCCATACAGAAGCCAATTTGTGAAAGGTCTTAAGTCTGGTTCTTCTAGATATTCCAGCCTAACAACAGGCACATTAATAGATGATTCTGCTGTTAATGGTATGGAAATCTACTTCATGCAGGTGTACTTTGAAGTCTTTTAAAAGTACAAGCACTTGGTTGACATTGACACTGACTCAGAAATCCTGCCCCCCCCCCCCCCTCCCCGTGCCTGCATGTACCACCATGTATTGTTTGTTTGTGTGATCAACTCTCAAAACTACAATAGGGGGCTTTGTTTCCCAAAGTTTAGCCTGTAAAGCAACACTACTTTTCACACAATCCCCAGGGTGGTCCTGACGCTGACCTTGACCTTAAGTGTCTTTAATCTCAAGTTAAGCATCACTTATCAATAGTGGTACTTGTTAGAGCAGGGGTGGGGAACCTTTTTCAATTTATATATCATCCTCCGAGGGCCGTACAAATGATTATTGGAAGATTGTTTTTAAATGTTGAAGTTAAAAGCATCCATCTGGTGCACTTTGAGAGCAACATTAAGAGATCTATGGATACATCTCTCAACACCCATCTGAAACAGAACTGGAAGCAGATTCTCTTTTTCTTTATCAATCAATCACATTTATTTATAAAGCACATTTAAAAACAACCCACGTTGACCAAAGTGCTTATGGATATTTTACAAATAACTCCCCTTTAAACTTTATTCTTGTTTATTAATAACAACTTTTCTTTACTGTCATATCGTATTGTTTTTTACCTGTTTTTAATGTATTCTCTTATTTTTTTTATAACTGTAATGATCATATCAAGGTGTGCCTTTACCTCACTGAGCTGAGG
>NW_027640291.1:0-2500 GCF_949606895.1 Notothenia rossii | reverse complement strand
CTGAATATCTAGTTAATAAGAAGATAGTGTATATGTTCCACTGTGTTCACCAGATATTCTCATAGTGTGTGTGTTTTGCAGAGTATGTAGTGTAAGAAGCGTTTCAACGACAAGAGCTGCAAAAATGAATTTCATAGAAGCCAAGTTAGGAGTATGGAAAACCAAATAATAAAAGGTGCTTGATCTTCTCTGTGGATGATATTAGTCTTCAGTCATTAGAAAAATATCAATTGTTATTAGAAATACTTTGCCCATTCCCGAAAATATATGTTTAGAGAATCAACAGGCTACGTAGTCGTGTAGGCTGAGGGAACATTTTGGATCATTAAGTCCATGGAAGATATTTCACCTGTCCTTCACTTCTCCTCTGATCAGCGGGGGCAACAGTAGTGGGCCATGACGAGGCAATAGCACAACCCAGAGGAAGAGAGACATGCTGGATACAGTTATGGAGCAAGGGAAGAGTTGATAATAGTGTTTTTCGCGAGTCTGTGTGACAGCGAGTCTCCTTTGGAATCATTTGAACAGTTGTGCCTGTCACACCCTTCACAGAGGACTGACACTTGTACAACCACCTTTCTAGCCTCAAGTGTTGAGAACGTGTTACTAAAATCATATATACTGTCTGGGTGTGTTCCTTCAGGTGGATGTGATCAGTCACTGTCACAATCATCAACGTTTTAAATTCACACTGCAGCTGTAACAGGAAATAACAAGCATTGGGACTAACGCTGCATCGACCGTCACCGAGATGCAAAAATTGGTAAGAATTTTCTAAATCAATATTTTGAGGGGTTTTATTGCACTGTGTTGGAGAAAAACTGTGGATAATTACTGGATAATAACGGCAACTACAATGAGAAGTGTTCATGGTGATTCACACATATAGAATACATTTTCCAGACCTGTGATAATTCACAGAGTGACAAACAGAAAACATGCTAGGACATGACTAAACAGTAGGAACATTGTAAGGCTGTTCAAAGCAGAAAGGCAAACAGAAGGAGACTTTCTACATGTGGCTATTATTTACTTGGTGAAGTGCTAAACGGGCTGTGGTTAATGTTTTTTCCCAGTGTCTGTCTCCAGGGCTGTGGAGAACAGCTGGACAGTAAAAGAGTACAAAGTCAAAGGTTATGTTGTTCAATATTATTCCTTTTTTGATTATTTTTCACTTTTATTGGATTGGACATGCTGCTGTGATAAAACAGGGTAATTAACGAGGTTGTAATTCAAAGAGAGCTTTTAATATTGTGCTTAGCTGGGCTGTCAGCTTTTTATCCGACTGGTTCTTTAAATGTTTTGGAGGCATTGGTAAAGATGGACCATAAACTCTATTTATACATCAACATTAAGGTTATAGTCTATTTGCAAGCTCATAGAGTCCTATGGGAACATAATAGAAACTGCCGGATGCTAACTTTGCACAATTGGCATAAGTTGCATTGATGAGAATTGATTAGCATAAGCAGACACTAGCTTAACAATGTATTGGCCCATTTTGACCATTTTGGAGTGGTTTTAGAGGTATTTGAATACATTTCTGACATTTTCAGGATGAAAAAATTGCAGTTCTAACCAGAAAGTGGTCATTTTTTGTACTCTCGTTGGGCTGATTTTTGACGTTTTAGGGGATTTAAAACGGCCAGTTATTATCTTTGAAATGTCCGAATGTATCCAACATCCTCAAGACCAAACTGAAATTGGTCAAATTGGCCGGCAGATTTGATCTATTGTCTGAATAATGAAACTATGCTAATTGTGCAAATTGCCCAACAGATGCAAGTAGCATCCAGCAGTTTCTATGTGCTGTGCCCGTACTATACCTTCTAACATAAAACTTTGGGTACTCAACATTTCCTTTTTCTCACTGCTGGAAAGCAGACATTTAGGGTTGGTGTTAGGGCGTTGGTCATGTTTGATCTTATTTTTCCTCAGTTCAGGTTTAATTCACCTTCATGTTGTGTTGTTTGGAGCTTTAACCCGAATAGAAAAAAGGTGTTTGACCGTGTATTGAGGCCTGTGAGTCAGGCTGAGTTAATAACAAGGTTTTTATCCCCGAGGACAATACGAGCACATAAAGCCAAGTGCTCTCCTTATACAGATTATACTCTTCAGTTAGATAATATAGTGTAGGGTCTCCTCTTTTAGCCACCACCCACTACCAAGCCTGTGGGCAGCTCACTGACTGATCTCCATCCCTCCACCCACTTTCTATAGGCTGTCCCAGCATGAGGGTGCCAGGGAGCAGTACATTTCTGAAAGGTCAGATCTGTGACACTAATGGCTATCCATTCTGAAAAGAGAAGCCATGAAACTTGATTTTATAACCAGAAACCACATTGACTCGGTGTGGCCACATCAGCATAGACCACGCTTCTGTTTCTGAGCATTGACACAATGTCAACTACTCAGCAAGATCACATTCAACATCTGCAACCTTCACTAGTTCCCTGTGTGTGGCGCCTCCAGTTTAGGTCAAACATAAAGTCAAACATAA
>NW_027640292.1:0-2000 GCF_949606895.1 Notothenia rossii | reverse complement strand
CCCCCTCGAGAAATGTCAGCTGAACACGTTTTACAAATCGCAATCCGCGCCTCTTTCTCTGATATTTTTAAATATCTCCAAGCGGCAGACATGTTGGCTGTGAGCCAGCCGCGAGCATGGTCGCGCGCCGTGCTTGTCGCCGCGTTTTGATTACGTCATCACAACAACACGTTAGTTTACTAACGTAACCCTGTTCTCTGGCCGAAAGCCGAAAGGGCCTTTTTAACCATTTTCGGCCGATAATTTTCGGCGGCCAAATATTCGGTGCATCCCTAGTAAAAACCTAACCTGTAAAATAACTTCGTTCATTATTTTAGAGATATTGGACACAAAATGTACTAAGTTTCAAATGCGGGAGAAATATTTAGCATTTGCAGAAGATGCAACATGTTAGTCTTGGAGTTAGTCAAATTAAACTTTCATTAATGGTGACCTGGGGAGTATGTTTGACCAAAACAATGCATTGTGTCTTCTTTATTGCTTAAAGAGGACATTCTTTCTGCTCATTTTCAGGTTCATATCAGTATGTAGTGTCTCTACTGGGACATGTCTCCATGCTTTAATGTTCAAAAAGCTCTTCATTGTTCTCATACTACCTGTGCTCCACCACTCTTAATAGTAAACTAGTATTACATCACAGCTCCACAGCACTCTGCATGTTGAGGCCTTATTATCCTGTGAGAAACGCACAATCAGGAAGTCATCTGTACAAACACACAGCGTACGAGCCGCACAGGAGGGGGGAAACTAAGACCTCTGGGTAATTTAGCAGAGCAGGCAGTAGACGGTTTGTTGCAGGAGATCCGTGCTGACAGTTACGCTGTCAAGACCGATACCTCTGATTGTCCCCAGATGTTGCATCCTACGTTGGATGGCGTACCAGAAATGCAGCGATTATAGCCAAAACAGGTTTCCGTAATAATGGCGGAAATTAGGACACTTCCTGTCCGTGTACAAGGCCTGAGATATTCCCTTGAATACGTCCCTGTGCTGAGAGAAAAAACAATGATTGGGAAATGCATAGAGGAAGTGAAAAGAGTGTGATTGCAACAAAAGTGATGTGTAGTTGTTATGGGCTCTCTGGACCTGACGTCTGATGTGGAAATGGTTTTCCAGCCTCTCCTTCCTGAAGAAAAATAAATTATTCAAAACCCCTTTAACTCTGCTTCCCTGTACTGTACTTTAAAAGACCACAGACTCCCTAGGTCTCTGACGCTCAGTAAATACAATTTATTAATGTTTTTCTTATGATGTTTTCATAGCACGGCTTGCAGAGAAGTGCAACAACTCCTGATGGTTTACTCTCCAAAAGTACCTTGCCCGAAAAAGACAACTTTGATATATTTCGATCAAATTTCTTTCGATTTGACTCTTTTTGGGCATCTGTGGGTTCAATCCCAGCAATTAACATGTCGTTGGGTCAGGTACTTGACCCCCGGTTGTTCTCGATGGCATGACTAAAGGCCCTGACACACCAAGCAGTCACCAGAGAACTCGCCGACACCGACTGTTGCGTTGCCGTGTTCTCCTGCGTCTTGGCCATGTGTCGCACTGGAACACACCGCAAAGACTTCAGCCGAGCGCGTACGAACTGCGCATGCGTGAGTGGCAATAACTCTGGTTACCAGCAGGCGGCGGTAGTGTGTATTCGTCATTCGAAAGAGGCAACAACCGGAAGACAGAGAAGAAGAACAGACTACGTGATATAAACAAACTACAAATAGCGTGTGCGTTCCATTTTCACTCTCGTCCATCGAAAACATGTTTTGTGCGGTACTGGAGCTATCAGCCATTCTCAAGCAACAGTCTCTCAAGAGGCTGAAGCGATCAGAGTGATTTATTTGGCCGACTGCCTGTGGCCGAGACATGCATCAGCCACAGGCCATGAAAGGCCAAATAAGGCCGGAGGACGATTTCGGCCTGGTGTGTCAGGGCCTTAAAGGTGTGTGAATGTGTGTGACTGTTATCTTCCTTGAGGTGCATGGCTGTATAAATGTGTG
>NW_027640293.1:75000-98235 GCF_949606895.1 Notothenia rossii | reverse complement strand
ACTTTTCCCAGGAATAGTTGCGATAGTTCCTGGAATTTTGCGTTCACACCATAAAGATCTGGAACTAGAACTTATTTTTTGCTAACCTTTTCACCCCTTTTTAGTCCGGCTTTCCTGGGGAGAAAAAGGTTCCAATTTGTGATTGGCTGGGCGAATTGCCAACCATGCCCCGTAAAAGTCTGAAAAGATGTTGTGAAGGCGCCATTTTCTTTGCTCGCATCAGCATTATTAGCATTAGCATTAGCCCAGCGCACCAACGGAGAGAGTCTAACTTATGGCAACACAAAAGAAAGATGGGAGCGGTGGAGTGATGAGGAGGTGTCTGCGCTTTTGGTGATTTACTCGGAAGTCCCCGTAGTTGGGGACTTCGGGTGGCAGTATATGCCGTGAAGTTGTTAGCGGCCAGTAAACCCAAAGCAGATGAAGAAGAAGTGACGTCAGCGGCTCCCTCAGGGACTTATTCCGGTGTGAACGCGATTTACTAGATAGTTCCAGGAAATAAAAGTTCCGGGGAATTAAGTTCCAGGAACTATTCCTGGGAAAATTACTTGGTGTGAAAGCGCCTATAGTATAGTGTGTGAAACAAATGGGGAAAAAGACACCGAAAGATATCCCATATGGTCTACTCTAGTGTTTAGGATTCCTGGTTTTCACCCAGGTGGCCCGGGTTCGACTCCCGGTATGGGAACAAGTTTTATAGGGGAAAAATAATCAAAGTATAAGCTGTCCTAAAAAAATTGAATATATGTGTTACGTGCCCTCCTGTTTGTCTCTCTGGGCCTTTCTCACTTCTCTTATTTTTAATTTCCTCGCTCCTCGGTCTCAGTCTCACCGGAAGTTGATTTGTCTGCGCCATCTTGAGTAGCGTCCCAATGGCCTTATTTTTTGTCGGAGGAGCGAGGAGCGTTAATGGAGGAGCTATAATCGAGGAAACACCAGACCATCCTCCAAAAAAATCCTCAGACAGGCCCCGCCCCCTTACTGTGTATCGCTCACTGATTGGACGATGCAGTGCATGCACTGATGTGATGCTTCTTGACATGAGAGCAGTTTCCCAGCGGAGTGAAGAAAATACATGAACCTCACGGGAGTCACTCCTCAGTTTATACCATCTTTTGTGTCAATTAATGTATCATTTAGTTACAAATATGTGATATATCTAAAAAACAAAGTGGTCAAAAATCATTTTATTCATTTTTTGGAAACGTTTTCATGATCGCTTTTTTTGTTTTACATTTTCATTTATTATCATTTCCATTCAGTCAGTCATTAAGTACTATTTCAAATGTTAATTTGCTACATATCCAAACAAACAAACAAACAAAGTTTGCAATCCAATGAATGTTAATCTAACTGGGTTTTGATATATAACATATCTATTTTTCTTCTATAAATTATTTTATTTACTTTGTGCACTCAATATCAATCAAACTATTGTTCGTTTATACATTTTAAGAATGGCATTTATCTTTTTTGAGAATTAGTTCTTATTTCATTTTTATTTATTTGGGTTAAAAGATGATACAAATGTTTGTGTCAGTAAATGGGTACTAACAGAGGCGGGGGTGTGTGTGGAAATAACGGGGACAGAGCTGGCTGCTGTCAGACGATCAGCTGTGCAGCGTCATCATAAACGGACGTCGCTTCACGTGACGCTCCGGAGGAAAGGACGTCCCATTGCTCTTAAAACTAATCTCCCTGCTTCTCGTGGTTTCCTTGCGTCCCTCCATGCTTCCCTGGTGGGAGGGACTAGTCACAGGGAAACAACGCTAGTGAGGGACGCAAGGAATCTATTTAACCGAAGTGAGAAAGGCCCTCTGTCTCCTTGCTGCACAGACACACCTGGTCCCCCCCTGGCTCCGCCTCCCCCAGGTGTCCTAATTACGTTCAGCTGGAGACTTGAAAAGCAGAAGCTGGAGGAGAAGATTTATCTTTCCCGATCTTGACGCCGGAAGACGTTGTCCGTGGACTTCCTCCTTCTACTGTTTCAGGATCTCTAGTTCCGAGTGTTTTGTGTCTTTTGTACGCTGGAGTAACTGGTAGTCTAGGTTTTTCGCGGCTTTGTTTTTTATCCCGTAGGGTTTTGTTAGATTTCTGGGTAGCGGAGGGAAGCTCTGGGTCCTATGGCCCATGGTGTGGCTGGCCCAGGCCCCCTTTGTCCTTTTGTTTGTTTCCTTTCCTCCAGCGCCCTTGTTCATTTGCCGGCTGGCCATGTGAGTACGGTTGTGTCACAATAAATGAACACCGTTAAATGCTGCGTGTTTGCTGTGTTTTATTTTATGTTGCGGGTCTCCCCGACGAGTCTCTACCACTAGTAGAGGGCGGGTCGTAACAATATGTAAGACATCTTTTTAAAGTCATAGTATAGTGTGTCGAAAAATGTGAAAACAAAACCATGGAATGGTGTATCGAAACATTTGAAAAAAAGTCATGGTATGGTATGTCAATCATTTTGAAAAAAGTCACAGTATAGTGTGTAGAAAAATTGGACAAAATACACAAAAGATGTCCCATATGGTCTAGCGCAGTGACCATCAACTGGCGGCCCGCGGGCCACTTCCGGCCCGCCAGACATTCTCATCCGGCCCGCACGATGGGGGTGACTGTGGCGTTGGCGGAGTGGTGACTGCGTTCGCCTCCCACCCATGTTTTTTTTTTTACAATGTCTCGTGAGTAAGGTGCAGTACCGGAGTCCAACAGAGAGGCAGCAGCTGCGGGTCAGTAGACTGCGTACTGCAAAACCTTCCCTGCCTTGAAGAAGAATTGATCCTTCGTTGTGAAAAGAGTACGGTTAATGCGCTCCGCACCACAGCAGTAGCCCCGCTGCAACAGAGTCCAACAGAGGCAGGAGCTGCGGGACAGTAGCCTAGAAGCAGGGTTGGGTTGTAACGGAATACATGTAACGGCGTTACGTAATCAGAATTAAAAAATCAAGTAGGCTAACTGTATTCAGCTGGCGTTACATTTGAAAAATGAGTAATCTGATTACAGTTACTTTCGTAAACCTGAAGTGAATACATTTTGGAATACTTATTGGAATTATTGGTGGAAAAGTTTCCTCACCAAATGTAATATTTATTACCGGCAGAACTGTGTGCACACTGCACAGCGTTGCAGCACGCAGATGCAGGGTGTCTGTGAGGCCCCGCCCCCGCACGCAGATGAGAGAGAGATCTCTTTTAAAATATATTGAAAGTTAGAAACGGAGATGGTTAGATAAAATGTGCTAGATAACTATAGGTTACTTACGTAACCCCAGTTCTCAGAGTAACATGAAGTGAGATGTCTCACTATGGGATGCGCCTCATCGCGGAGCAAACAGAAGCATCAATCTCACTATGCCAATCCTGATTGGCTGGTGATCTTGACGTCAGCGTCAGGGAATCCACCCCCTATAAGTAGCTTGCGCTACGCCGCATGCGTCATTCAAAATAAGCACCTCTTCTCGCTTCACCATAGCAAGGAGGGCCGTCTGGTGAGACATCTCACTTCATGTTACTCTGGGAACTGGGGTTACGTAAGTAACCTATAGTTCTCATTCGTAACACTCCGTTCGATGTCTCACTATGGGATATTGTAGCTCCCGTATTGCCAAACGAGTTTATCTCGAAAGTCACCAAGACCAACCAGAACTTAACAGTTAGAGCTCTAACTCGGGCAGGGGGCCCAGCACTGCATGAGCCACACTGGGAGCAGAGACGTCTAATCTGTAAAAGCGGACAAAAGTGAGCGGCGAGGACCAGCTCGCTGCTGCACAAATGTCTTGGATGGAAACACCCTTGAACAAAGCCCAGGATATAGCCAGATCACGAGTCGAATGAGCACGCAAACTCGAAGGTGCCTGCAGACCCTGACTCGTGTAAGCCAAAGCAATTGCCTCCACAATCCAGTGAGAGAGCTGTTGCTTAGTAACAGGCTTGCCCTTCTGAGGGTTAGCCCAGGACACAAAGAGTTGGTCATTATGACGAAACTCTTTTGATCTGTCCATATAAGTGCGTAAAGCACGGACTGGACATAGCAAATTCGGCTGCTGTTCCCCGGAGGGACACAGCGGCGGAGGAAATGCCTCAATGTCAATGGGGGTACATGAACCAACCACCTTAGGTATAAAGGAAGGATGGGCTTCAGCAACACTCTCGTTAACCCTCGGGCGAACTGAGTGCATGAAGGATGTACAGATAGCGCATGAATGTCACTGACTCGCTTGGCGGATGCCAGGGCCAGTAACAGCACTGTCTTGAGTGACAGGTGCTTCATGTCAGCTTCTTCCAGGGGTTCAAATGGGGCTCGAGTGAGCCCATCTAAAACCACTGTCAAGTCCCATAAGGGCACCAGTGACCTGGAAACAGGAAGGAGCCTGCGAGCTCCCTTCATAAAACGGCAGACCAGAGGATGCTGGCCGGCCGTCTTACCCTCAAAACCCACATGGCATGCAGCAATAGCAGCCAGGTAGACTTTGATCGTGGAGAAAGCTCTGTGTTTATCAATTAGGTCCTGTAGAAATTATAAAATCACTCCCACAGGGCATTGAAAAGAGGTGTGCCCTTTTTGAAGGCACCAGTCCTCAAATACCCTCCACTTACAGTCATAAAGAGACCTAGTGGAGGAAGCTCTCGCACTCTGAATAGTGTTTATCACCTTCTGCGGGAGACCCACTGCATTCAGATTATACCACTCACGGGCCAGGCCCATAGGGCCATGCGCTCCGGGTGTGGGTGAAAGATCGTCTCCCCCGCCTGAGACAGTATGTCTCTGCGTAGGGGGAGCTGCCACGGCTGACCGCACAGCAGCTGATATTTCTCCGCCAGCCAGTACATTGCAGGCCAGTGCGGAGCTATCAGGATCATTGTGTGTCGCCGTTCCCTCACTCTGGCCAGAGTTGGGGGTATCAGCGCCAGGGCTGGAAACGCGTACAGGAGGACCGGAGGCCAAATGTGTGCGAGCGCGTCCACGCCTAATGGTGCGTTTTGATCGCGCATTGAAAAGAAAAGCTGACAATGAGCATTTTCTTTTGATGCGAACAGATCTACCGCGGCTCGGCCGTAACGCACCCACAGCTGGCTCACAACCATTGGATGTAGAGTCCATTCTGCATATAGTGGTACACCTCTGGAGAGCAGGTCTGCCCGAGGTTCATCACACCCGGTACGTGCGTCGCTCTCAGAGAGAGGAGACGGCCGCAGCTCCACAAGATCAGTTTGCGTGCCAGCATGTGTAACTGGAGACAGCGCAAACCCCCTTGTCGGTTTATATACGATATTGTGGTCGTATTGTCCGTCCTCACGAGGACATGGTGTCCTCTGAGAAAAGGCAGAAAGCGTTTTAGGGTGAGGAACACCGCTAAAAGCTCCAGGTAATTTATGTACGACCGCTGGAGGTCTCTGCTCCAGAGACCCCTCACCGGACGACCTTCGTAAATACCTCCCCAGCCTGTCAGACATGCGTCTGTGGTGACCACCTTCCGTTAAAGGACAGCACCCATAGGCACGCCCCGTACCAGAAAAGTCGGGTGCAGCCAGTGGCGCAGTGCCATTACGCATTTCACAGTAACCATCACTCTCCGCGCGCCATGACGCGCGGGGTTTAGTTTTAGAGCGGCTACCCAGCGCTGAAACTCCCTCATGTGTAACCGTCCCAGTCGTACGACCAGGATGGCTGACGCCATGAGCCGCAGTAACCGCAGGCATGAAAATAACATGTTTGCGCAGCTGGAAATGAGCGAGGCAAGCTCTGAAAGCTTTCACTCTTTCCGCTGACAGGCGGGCTGTAAAGGGCACCGAGTTCAGGTATAAACCCAGGAAGAGTACAGTCTGTGCCGGGCACAACATGCTCTTTTCTGTGTTTTTATTATGAAACCCAGGTTGAGCAGGTGCTTTACGAGGAAATTTTTCTGCGTAATAGCCTCCTGTTCCGACTGTGCTAGAAGCAGCCAGTCGTCTAGGTAGGTTGCCAGGCGAATACCCTGTTGTCTTAACGGGGCTATCGCGGCTTCCGTACATCGTACAAACACTCTTGGACTGAGAGACAGACCGAAGGGAAGTACTCTGTATTCGTAACAGATCCCCTGAAGTGCAAACCTCAGATATTTCCTGTGTGGGTAATATACTGGGATGTGGAAATACACATCTTTCAGGTCGACTGATGTAAACCAGTCGTTTTGTCGCACGAGACGCAGCAGAGATGTGTGAGTGAGCATTCTGAATTTGTATCTTTTTAGATACGCGTTCAGAGCCCTCAAATCTAGTATTGGCCGAATTCCGTTCCCTCCCCGTTTGGGAACGAGGAAATACTTGGAATAAAAGCCGCTCTGACTCCGCTCGGCGGGTATTATAGATATAGCCTTCTTTTCTAGAAGCGAGAGGATCTCTCTTTCTAGAATGCGGGCTGACTCCCCTCGGGCCTGTGAATACAGAACGCTCGAGAAGCGAGGGGGGGTGACAGCGAATTGGAGTCTGTAGTAACTGTCTTGAACACCCAAGCAGACGTTGTGAGCATCTCTCATTGTTTGCTCCTTAGAGCCAGCGGAGATGTCACGTCTCTTACCCTCTGAGTCTCTATTTGTTGTGTTATGGGGCCCTCTAGTGTCTGAAAACGATGGTACCCCATTTCGACAATCCCCACCGAGACTGCGCATCCGCGTGACGGTGGTGCCTTCACAACCCCAGCGGCACTGCGCATGCGCGTGACGGTAGCGGCTCTATAACCCCAGTCGTCACTGCGCATGCGCATGGCGGTGGTGCCTTCACAGACCCGTCTATTATCCGCCTTTTGAGAGAGGCCGTAGCTGCTCTCAAAAGAGGGACAGGCGACAGACTGTTTATTGTTTTTATTGTCTTTCTTTTCATTTTTTTGGACTGCGCCCTCGGCTTGAAGCCTGGATGCGACAGTGAAAAATGGTTTATTTGAAAACAACAACAATTGTGACATGTGTTTTTGTGACTTAGGCAGATAGCAGAACTCGCTGTCTCTGGTATTAAGTCTGTTTCCCTTCTGGCGCGAACTTGAGGATGGCGTTGCGGCATCACTCGAGGTGGCGGGAAGATGGAGGCCTGGTGGCACCCCGAAAACACATCTGGAGCTGGGGAACAGGGAACTTCCAGCTCTGTCACCGAGGAGAGGAGAGGAGGCTGTCAGGCCGCCCGGTTCTTCTTCCTCGACTGTTGACCGAAAATCTGAGTCGGCTGTGCCTGAACAGCAGCTGCCGAAACCGGAGATTTCCTCGGCCAGCTCGTCCTCGTCTCCTGCCTGGGCTGGGGACTCGGGGCGGGCTGTGGCCTCTGCTGCCTCGGTACCTTGAACCGGGCAGGACGTGAGGCAACTTGGGCGAAGGACTGCCGCGAGACCGTCGCAGGTAGCGGCTGGACCCTTCGGGGGAGACAGAGGTGGAGGGCCTCGTCTTCCTTCTTTTTTGACTCACATCTCCGCTGCATCGAGACTAAAGCGGAGCCGAAAATACCCTCGGGAACGATAGGCATGTCAAGAACATCCTCCTTTTCCCGGTCTGGGAGGTTGGTCAGGTTGAGCCACCTGGCTCTCTCCTGTACTACCATTATGCCCATGACTTTCCCCGTGGCCTGGACTGCACAGCGCTGCACACGGAGGCAAATGTCCGTGATCGCTGCGATCTCGTCCCATACAGCCGGCCCAGGTTTGCTCGATAGGTCCTTGCAGAGCTCCGCCTGGTAGGCGGTCAGCAGTGAGGAGACATTGAGTGCCCTGGCGGACAACGCTGCGACTTTATAGGCCCGTTCCGTCATCGCTGACTGGAAACGGTCTGCCTTCACCGGTAGCTTGGGGTTCCTGCTTGGTGTCAGAGCCAGCCTCGGTTGGAGGTGGGCTGCCACCAGCGGTTCCATGAGCGGCATACGGAGCAGGCCGAGCCTCTACATACCGTCACAGTCCAGGGAGGAGGCACCCTGGATTGGGGCCTTATTACTGAAGGGGCGGTCTCTCCACGAGACCGACACCTCGTCCAGCATCTCCGGGAAGACTGGAAGGAGCTGCCTCTTTGTCCTCGCTGCTTGGGGCAAAGTCTTCCCCTTGTAGCGAGACCTGGAGGTCTCCTTGGCCATTTCAGGCCATGGGATGTCCAGCCTGGACGCGGCACGTTGACACATGGCCTGCAGGTCCATGCTCAGGCAGGGCGAAGCTGGTGCGCTATCACCCGGGAGAGCAGCCATCGCTCCCGGCTTTGCAGCCTGAGCTGATGACCCGAAGACATCATCGTCTTGCTCATCCGAGTCGGACAGGAGGAACTCAGAGGTATCCTCTTCGTCCTCCATGTAGTCCAACTCCAGGACATCATCCGCGGGCGAGACCATGGTGAGGTCCAGTTGGGAGCCCCAGCTTGACACAGCGCGGGGCTCCGCTCTCGCGGCTGTTGCCGCCACCGGGCCCCAGCCTGACACGGCGCGGGGCTCCGGTTCAGCAGCTGCCGCTGTTATTGAGCCCCAGCCTGACACAGCGCAGGCCCCAATGTCTTGATTGCCGGCCGGCGAAACAGCGGACATGAGAGGGTCCTGTCCCGACAAGCTAGCTTGGCGTGCTAGCCGTCGGCGGAGGCTCTTGATGGTGAAGCGGGCACAATGCCCGCACGAGCCGGGGTTGTCGATAGCCTCCTGGGCGTGTTCCAGCCCGAGGCAGGACGAGCAGACCTGGTGTGAGTCTGTGCCTGATATCTTCAACCCGCAGCTGCAGAGCCGAGCCTCCGAGTCCCTGATTCCTCTGGTGTGAGGGAGAGAAGCGTCCATCTCGTTCGCTGTGGTGACGGCGTGGAGAGGACCCGCTCATAATAGGTACGTTGCTGATAAAAAAATCCTTCCCCACCTTTCGTTAATCCGGAGAAAAAGCGACGGTGTAGAATTTTATTCTCAAAGAATATTAACTGGTGTGTTAATACCCTTTTTATCTTCCCCTCCTCTGGTGTGAGAGAGAAAAAGAAAAACCGTCCCCGCTACCTTGGTGTCGGTAGTGAGGAAAGGCAAGCTAGTAACAGGTGTGTTACCAGCTTGAAAAATCAAAACCTTACCTTTAATTCCGAAGAAAGAAACGGCGAGGTAGATTGCAACACTAACTGGTGTGTTAGTATTAACAATCTTCTTGCAGAAGTATATATAGAAGTAGCCGGCGAGCGCCCGTCGACCGAAGTGTTACGAATGAGAACCATGGAATTATGTATCGGAACATTTGAAAAAAAAACATGGTATGTCAATCATTTTGAAAAAAGTCACAGTATAGTTTGTCGAAAAATGTGAAAAAGACACAAAAGATGTCCCATATGGTATAGCGGTTAGGATTCCTGGTTTTCTCCCAGGTGGCCCGGGTTCGACTCCCAGTATGGGAACAAGTTTTATAGGGGGAAAATAATCAAAGTATAAACTGTCCTAAAAAAATCGAATATATGTAAGAAATAAAATAAAAAGTAGTGTGTCGAAACATTTGAAAAAAAAGTCATAGTATGTCAATCATTTTGAAAAAAGTCACAGTATAGTTTGTCGAAAAATGTGAAGAAGACACAAAAGATGTCCCATATGGTCTAGCGGTTAGGATTCCTGGTTTTCACCCAGGTGGCCCGGGTTCGACTCCCGGTATGGGAATAAGTTTTATAGGGGGAAAATAATCAAAGTATAAACTGTCATAAATAAATCGAATATATGTAAGATATTTTTTTTTTAAAAGTCATAGTATAATGTGTTGAAAAATGTGAAAACAAAACCATGGAATGATGTATCGGAACATTTGAAAAAAAAACATGGGATGCTATGTCAATCATTTGGAAAAAAGTCACTGTATAGTCACTATAGTGTGTCGAAAAATGGAGAAAAATACACAAAAGATGTCCCATATGGTCTAGCGGTTAGGATTCCTGGTTTTCACCCAGGTGGCCCGGGTTCGACTCCCGGTATGGGAACAAGTTTTATAGGGAGAAAATAATCAAAGTTTAAACTGTACTAAAAAAATTGAATATAGTTAAGAAATAAAATAAAAAGTCATAGTATATTGTGTCGAAACATTTGAAAAAAAGTCATAGTATGTCAAACATTTTGAAAAAAGTCACAGTATAGTTTGTCGAAAAATGTGAAATAGACACAAAAGATGTCCCATATGGTCTAGCGGTTAGGATTCCTGGTTTTCACCCAGGTGGCCCGGGTTCGACTCCCGGTATGGGAACAAGTTTTATAGGGGGAAAATAATCAAAGTATAAACTGTCCTAAAAAAATCGAATATATGTAAGAAATAAAATAAAAAGTCATAGTATATTTTGTTGAAACAAAACCATGGAATAGTGTTTCAAAACATTTGTAAAAAAATCATGGTATGGTATGTCAATCATTTGGAAAAAAGTCACAAAAGATGTCCCATATGGTCTAGCGGTTAGGATTCCTGGTTTTCACCCAGGTGGCCCGGATTCGACTCCCGGTATGGGAACAAGTTTTATAGGGAGAAAATAATAAAAATTTAAACTGTACTAAAACAATCGAATATATGTAAGAAATTAAATAAAAAGTCATAGTATATTTTGTCGAAACATTTGAAAAAAAGTCATAGTATGTCAATCATCTGGAAAAAAGTCACAGTATAGTTTGTCGAAAAATGTGAAAAAGACACAAAATATGTCCCATATGGTCTAGCGGTTAGGATTCCTGGTTTTCACCCAGGTGGCCCGGGTTCGACTCCCGGTATGGGAACAAGTTTTGTAGGGGGAAAATAATCAAAGTTTAAACTGTACTAAAAAAATTGAATATAGTTAAGAAATAAAATAAAAAGTCATAGTATATTGTGTCGAAACATTTGAAAAAAAGTCATACTATGTCAATCATTTGGAAAAAAGTCACAGTATAGTTTGTCGAAAAATGTGAAAAAGACACAAAAGATGTCCCATATGGTATAGCGGTTAGGATTCCTGGTTTTCTCCCAGGTGGCCCGTGTTCGACTCCCGGTATGGGAACAAGTTTTATAGGGAGAAAATAATCAAAGTTTAAACTATACTAAAAAATTTGAATATATGTAAGAAATAAAATAAAAAGTCATAGTATATTGTGTCGAAACATTTGAAAAAAAGTCATAGTATGTCAATCATTTTGAATAAAGTCACAGTATAGTTTGTCGAAAAATGTGAAAAAGAAACAAAAGATGTCCCATATGGTCTAGCGGTTAGGATTCCTGGTTTTCACCCAGGTGGCCCGGGTTCGACTCCCGGTATGGGAAGAAGTTTTATAGGGAGAAAATAATCAAAGTTTAAACTGTACTAAAAAAATCGAAAATATGTAAGAAATAAAATAAAAAGTCCTAGTATATTGTGTCGAAACATTTGAAAAAAAGACATAGTATGTCAATCATTTGGAAAAAAGTCACAGTATAGTTTGTCGAAAAATGTGAAAAAGACACAAAAGATGTCCCATATGGTATAGCGGTTAGGATTCCTGGTTTTCTCCCAGGTGGCCCGTGTTCGACTCCCGGTATGGGAACAAGTTTTATAGGGAGAAAATAATCAAAGTTTAAACTATACTAAAAAATTTGAATATATGTAAGAAATAAAATAAAAAGTCATAGTATATTGTGTCGAAACATTTGAAAAAAAGTCATAGTATGTCAATCATTTTGAAAAAAGTCACAGTACAGTTTGTCGAAAAATGTGAAAAAGACACAAAAGATGTCCCATATGGTCTAGCGGTTAGGATTCCTGGTTTTTCTCCCAGGTAGCCCGGGTTCGACTCCCGGTATGGGAACAAGTTTTATATGGGGAAAATAATCAAAATATAAACTGTACTAAAAAAATTGAAAATATTTAAGAAATAAAATGAAAAGTCATAGTATATTGTGTCGAAAACAAAACCATGGTATAGTGTTTCAAAACATTTGTAAAAAAATCATGGTATGGTATGTCAATCATTTGGAAAAAAGTCACAAAAGATGTCCCATATGGTCTAGCGGTTAGGATTCCTGGTTTTCACCCAGGTGGCCCGGATTCGACTCCCGGTATGGGAACAAGTTTTATAGGGAGAAAATAATCAAAATTTAAACTGTACTAAAAAAATCGAATATATGTAAGAAATAAAATAAAAAGTCATAGTATATTGTGTCGAAACATTTGAAAACAAGTCATAGTATGTCAATCATTTTGAAAAAAGTCACAGTATAGTTTGTCGAAAAATGTGAAAAAGACACAAAAGATGTCCCATATGGTATAGCGGTTAGGATTCCTGGTTTTCTCCCAGGTGGCCCGGGTTCGACTCCCAGTATGGGAACAAGTTTTATAGGGGGAAAATAATCAAAGTATAAACTGTCCTAAAAAAATCGAATATATGTAAGAAATAAAATAAAAAGTAGTGTGTCGAAACATTTGAAAAAAAAGTCATAGTATGTCAATCATTTTGAAAAAAGTCACAGTATAGTTTGTCGAAAAATGTGAAGAAGACACAAAAGATGTCCCATATGGTCTAGCGGTTAGGATTCCTGGTTTTCACCCAGGTGGCCCGGGTTCGACTCCCGGTATGGGAATAAGTTTTATAGGGGGAAAATAATCAAAGTATAAACTGTCATAAATAAATCGAATATATGTAAGATATTTTTTTTTTAAAAGTCATAGTATAATGTGTTGAAAAATGTGAAAACAAAACCATGGAATGATGTATCGGAACATTTGAAAAAAAAACATGGGATGCTATGTCAATCATTTGGAAAAAAGTCACTGTATAGTCACTATAGTGTGTCGAAAAATGGAGAAAAATACACAAAAGATGTCCCATATGGTCTAGCGGTTAGGATTCCTGGTTTTCACCCAGGTGGCCCGGGTTCGACTCCCGGTATGGGAACAAGTTTTATAGGGAGAAAATAATCAAAGTTTAAACTGTACTAAAAAAATTGAATATAGTTAAGAAATAAAATAAAAAGTCATAGTATATTGTGTCGAAACATTTGAAAAAAAGTCATAGTATGTCAATCATTTTGAAAAAAGTCACAGTATAGTTTGTCGAAAAATGTGAAAAAGACACAAAAGATGTCCCATATGGTCTAGCGGTTAGGATTCCTGGTTTTTCTCCCAGGTAGCCCGGGTTCGACTCCCGGTATGGGAACAAGTTTTATATGGGGAAAATAATCAAAATATAAACTGTACTAAAAAAATTGAAAATATTTAAGAAATAAAATAAAAAGTCATAGTATATTGTGTCGAAAACAAAACCATGGTATAGTGTTTCAAAACATTTGTAAAAAAATCATGGTATGGTATGTCAATCATTTGGAAAAAAGTCACAAAAGATGTCCCATATGGTCTAGCGGTTAGGATTCCTGGTTTTCACCCAGGTGGCCCGGGTTCGACTCCCGGTATGGGAACAAGTTTTATAGGGGGAAAATAATCAAAGTATAAACTGTCCTAAAAAAATCGAATATATGTAAGAAATAAAATAAAAATTCATAGTATATTTTGTTGAAACAAAACCATGGAATAGTGTTTCAAAACATTTGTAAAAAAATCATGGTATAGAATGTCAATCATTTTGAAAAAAGTCACAGTATAGTTTGTCGAAAAATGTGAAAAAGACACAAAAGATGTCCCATATGGTCTAGCGGTTAGGATTCCTGGTTTTCACCCAGGTGGCCCGGGTTCGACTCCCGGTATGGGAACAAGTTTTATAGGGAGAAAATAATCAAAGTTTAAACTGTCCTAAAACAATCGAATATATGTAAGAAATTAAATAAAAAGTCATAGTATATTTTGTCGAAACATTTGAAAAAAAGTCATAGTATGTCAATCATCTGGAAAAAAGTCACAGTATAGTTTGTCGAAAAATGTGAAAAAGACACAAAATATGTCCCATATGGTCTAGCGGTTAGGATTCCTGGTTTTCACCCAGGTGGCCCGGGTTCGACTCCCGGTATGGGAATAAGTTTTATAGGGGGAAAATAATCAAAGTATAAACTGTCATAAATAAATCGAATATATGTAAGATATTTTTTTTTTAAAAGTCATAGTATAATGTGTTGAAAAATGTGAAAACAAAACCATGGAATGATGTATCGGAACATTTGAAAAAAAAACATGGGATGCTATGTCAATCATTTGGAAAAAAGTCACTGTATAGTCACTATAGTGTGTCGAAAAATGGGGAAAAATTCACAAAAGATGTCCCATATGGTCTAGCGGTTAGGATTCCTGGTTTTCACCCAGGTGGCCAGAGTTCGACTCCCGGTATGGGAACAAGTTTTGTAGGGGGAAAATAATCAAAGTTTAAACTGTACTAAAAAAATTGAATATAGGTAAGAAATAAAATAAAAAGTCATAGTATATTGTGTCGAAACATTTGAAAAAAAGTCATAGTATGTCAAACATTTTGAAAAAAGTCACAGTATAGTTTGTCGAAAAATGTGAAATAGACACAAAAGATGTCCCATATGGTCTAGCGGTTAGGATTCCTGGTTTTCACCCAGGTGGCCCGGGTTCGACTCCCGGTATGGGAACAAGTTTTATAGGGGGAAAATAATCAAAGTTTAAACTATACTAAAAAATTTGAATATATGTAAGAAATAAAATAAAAAGTCATAGTATATTTTGTTGAAACAAAACCATGGAATAGTGTTTCAAAACATTTGTAAAAAAATCATGGTATGGAATGTCAATCATTTTGAAAAAAGTCACAGTATAGTTTGTCGAAAAATGTGAAAAAGACACCAAAGATGTCCCATATGGTCTAGCGGTTAGGATTCCTGGTTTTCACCCAGGTGGCCTGGGTTCGACTCCCGGTATGGGAACAAGTTTTATAGGGAGAAAATAATCAAAGTTTAAACTGTCCTAAAACAATCGAATATATGTAAGAAATTAAATAAAAAGTCATAGTATATTTTGTCGAAACATTTGAAAAAAAGTCATAGTATGTCAATCATCTGGAAAAAAGTCACAGTATAGTTTGTCGAAAAATGTGAAAAAGACACAAAATATGTCCCATATGGTCTAGCGGTTAGGATTCCTGGTTTTCACCCAGGTGGCCCGGGTTCGACTCCCGGTATGGGAACAAGTTTTGTAGGGGGAAAATAATCAAAGTTTAAACTGTACTAAAAAAATTGAATATAGTTAAGAAATAAAATAAAAAGTCATAGTATATTGTGTCGAAACATTTGAAAAAAAGTCATACTATGTCAATCATTTGGAAAAAAGTCACAGTATAGTTTGTCGAAAAATGTGAAAAAGACACAAAAGATGTCCCATATGGTATAGCGGTTAGGATTCCTGGTTTTCTCCCAGGTGGCCCGTGTTCGACTCCCGGTATGGGAACAAGTTTTATAGGGAGAAAATAATCAAAGTTTAAACTATACTAAAAAATTTGAATATATGTAAGAAATAAAATAAAAAGTCATAGTATATTGTGTCGAAACATTTGAAAAAAAGTCATAGTATGTCAATCATTTTGAATAAAGTCACAGTATAGTTTGTCGAAAAATGTGAAAAAGAAACAAAAGATGTCCCATATGGTCTAGCGGTTAGGATTCCTGGTTTTCACCCAGGTGGCCCGGGTTCGACTCCCGGTATGGGAAGAAGTTTTATAGGGAGAAAATAATCAAAGTTTAAACTGTACTAAAAAAATCGAAAATATGTAAGAAATAAAATAAAAAGTCCTAGTATATTGTGTCGAAACATTTGAAAAAAAGACATAGTATGTCAATCATTTGGAAAAAAGTCACAGTATAGTTTGTCGAAAAATGTGAAAAAGACACAAAAGATGTCCCATATGGTATAGCGGTTAGGATTCCTGGTTTTCTCCCAGGTGGCCCGTGTTCGACTCCCGGTATGGGAACAAGTTTTATAGGGAGAAAATAATCAAAGTTTAAACTATACTAAAAAATTTGAATATATGTAAGAAATAAAATAAAAAGTCATAGTATATTGTGTCGAAACATTTGAAAAAAAGTCATAGTATGTCAATCATTTTGAAAAAAGTCACAGTATAGTTTGTCGAAAAATGTGAAAAAGACACAAAAGATGTCCCATATGGTCTAGCGGTTAGGATTCCTGGTTTTTCTCCCAGGTAGCCCGGGTTCGACTCCCGGTATGGGAACAAGTTTTATATGGGGAAAATAATCAAAATATAAACTGTACTAAAAAAATTGAAAATATTTAAGAAATAAAATGAAAAGTCATAGTATATTGTGTCGAAAACAAAACCATGGTATAGTGTTTCAAAACATTTGTAAAAAAATCATGGTATGGTATGTCAATCATTTGGAAAAAAGTCACAAAAGATGTCCCATATGGTCTAGCGGTTAGGATTCCTGGTTTTCACCCAGGTGGCCCGGATTCGACTCCCGGTATGGGAACAAGTTTTATAGGGAGAAAATAATCAAAATTTAAACTGTACTAAAAAAATCGAATATATGTAAGAAATAAAATAAAAAGTCATAGTATATTGTGTCGAAACATTTGAAAACAAGTCATAGTATGTCAAACATTTTGAAAAAAGTCACAGTATAGTTTGTCGAAAAATGTGAAATAGACACAAAAGATGTCCCATATGGTCTAGCGGTTAGGATTCCTGGTTTTCACCCAGGTGGCCCGGGTTCGACTCCCGGTATGGGAACAAGTTTTGTAGGGGGAAAATAATCAAAGTTTAAACTGTACTAAAAAAATTGAATATAGTTAAGAAATAAAATAAAAAGTCATAGTATATTGTGTCGAAACATTTGAAAAAAAGTCATACTATGTCAATCATTTGGAAAAAAGTCACAGTATAGTTTGTCGAAAAATGTGAAAAAGACACAAAAGATGTCCCATATGGTATAGCGGTTAGGATTCCTGGTTTTCTCCCAGGTGGCCCGTGTTCGACTCCCGGTATGGGAACAAGTTTTATAGGGAGAAAATAATCAAAGTTTAAACTATACTAAAAAATTTGAATATATGTAAGAAATAAAATAAAAAGTCATAGTATATTGTGTCGAAACATTTGAAAAAAAGTCATAGTATGTCAATCATTTTGAATAAAGTCACAGTATAGTTTGTCGAAAAATGTGAAAAAGAAACAAAAGATGTCCCATATGGTCTAGCGGTTAGGATTCCTGGTTTTCACCCAGGTGGCCCGGGTTCGACTCCCGGTATGGGAAGAAGTTTTATAGGGAGAAAATAATCAAAGTTTAAACTGTACTAAAAAAATCGAAAATATGTAAGAAATAAAATAAAAAGTCCTTTTATATTGTGTCGAAACATTTGAAAAAAAGACATAGTATGTCAATCATTTGGAAAAAAGTCACAGTATAGTTTGTCGAAAAATGTGAAAAAGACACAAAAGATGTCCCATATGGTATAGCGGTTAGGATTCCTGGTTTTCTCCCAGGTGGCCCGTGTTCGACTCCCGGTATGGGAACAAGTTTTATAGGGAGAAAATAATCAAAGTTTAAACTATACTAAAAAATTTGAATATATGTAAGAAATAAAATAAAAAGTCATAGTATATTGTGTCGAAACATTTGAAAAAAAGTCATTGTATGTCAATCATTTTGAAAAAAGTCACAGTATAGTTTGTCGAAAAATGTGAAAAAGACACAAAAGATGTCCCATATGGTCTAGCGGTTAGGATTCCTGGTTTTTCTCCCAGGTAGCCCGGGTTCGACTCCCGGTATGGGAACAAGTTTTATATGGGGAAAATAATCAAAATATAAACTGTACTAAAAAAATTGAAAATATTTAAGAAATAAAATGAAAAGTCATAGTATATTGTGTCGAAAACAAAACCATGGTATAGTGTTTCAAAACATTTGTAAAAAAATCATGGTATGGTATGTCAATCATTTGGAAAAAAGTCACAAAAGATGTCCCATATGGTCTAGCGGTTAGGATTCCTGGTTTTCACCCAGGTGGCCCGGATTCGACTCCCGGTATGGGAACAAGTTTTATAGGGAGAAAATAATCAAAATTTAAACTGTACTAAAAAAATCGAATATATGTAAGAAATAAAATAAAAAGTCATAGTATATTGTGTCGAAACATTTGAAAACAAGTCATAGTATGTCAAACATTTTGAAAAAAGTCACAGTATAGTTTGTCGAAAAATGTGAAATAGACACAAAAGATGTCCCATATGGTCTAGCGGTTAGGATTCCTGGTTTTCACCCAGGTGGCCCGGGTTCGACTCCCGGTATGGGAACAAGTTTTGTAGGGGGAAAATAATCAAAGTTTAAACTGTACTAAAAAAATTGAATATAGTTAAGAAATAAAATAAAAAGTCATAGTATATTGTGTCGAAACATTTGAAAAAAAGTCATACTATGTCAATCATTTGGAAAAAAGTCACAGTATAGTTTGTCGAAAAATGTGAAAAAGACACAAAAGATGTCCCATATGGTATAGCGGTTAGGATTCCTGGTTTTCTCCCAGGTGGCCCGTGTTCGACTCCCGGTATGGGAACAAGTTTTATAGGGAGAAAATAATCAAAGTTTAAACTATACTAAAAAATTTGAATATATGTAAGAAATAAAATAAAAAGTCATAGTATATTGTGTCGAAACATTTGAAAAAAAGTCATAGTATGTCAATCATTTTGAATAAAGTCACAGTATAGTTTGTCGAAAAATGTAAAAAAGAAACAAAAGATGTCCCATATGGTCTAGCGGTTAGGATTCCTGGTTTTCACCCAGGTGGCCCGGGTTCGACTCCCGGTATGGGAAGAAGTTTTATAGGGAGAAAATAATCAAAGTTTAAACTGTACTAAAAAAATCGAAAATATGTAAGAAATAAAATAAAAAGTCCTTTTATATTGTGTCGAAACATTTGAAAAAAAGACATAGTATGTCAATCATTTGGAAAAAAGTCACAGTATAGTTTGTCGAAAAATGTGAAAAAGACACAAAAGATGTCCCATATGGTATAGCGGTTAGGATTCCTGGTTTTCTCCCAGGTGGCCCGTGTTCGACTCCCGGTATGGGAACAAGTTTTATAGGGAGAAAATAATCAAAGTTTAAACTATACTAAAAAATTGGAATATATGTAAGAAATAAAATAAAAAGTCATAGTATATTGTGTCGAAACATTTGAAAAAAAGTCATAGTATGTCAATCATTTTGAAAAAAGTCACAGTATAGTTTGTCGAAAAATGTGAAAAAGACACAAAAGATGTCCCATATGGTCTAGCGGTTAGGATTCCTGGTTTTTCTCCCAGGTAGCCCGGGTTCGACTCCCGGTATGGGAACAAGTTTTATATGGGGAAAATAATCAAAATATAAACTGTACTAAAAAAATTGAAAATATTTAAGAAATAAAATGAAAAGTCATAGTATATTGTGTCGAAAACAAAACCATGGTATAGTGTTTCAAAACATTTGTAAAAAAATCATGGTATGGTATGTCAATCATTTGGAAAAAAGTCACAAAAGATGTCCCATATGGTCTAGCGGTTAGGATTCCTGGTTTTCACCCAGGTGGCCCGGATTCGACTCCCGGTATGGGAACAAGTTTTATAGGGAGAAAATAATCAAAATTTAAACTGTACTAAAAAAATCGAATATATGTAAGAAATAAAATAAAAAGTCATAGTATATTGTGTCGAAACATTTGAAAACAAGTCATAGTATGTCAAACATTTTGAAAAAAGTCACAGTATAGTTTGTCAAAAAAATGTGAAATAGACACAAAAGATGTCCCATATGGTCTAGCGGTTAGGATTCCTGGTTTTCACCCAGGTGGCCCGGGTTCGACTCCCGGTATGGGAACAAGTTTTGTAGGGGGAAAATAATCAAAGTTTAAACTGTACTAAAAAAATTGAATATAGTTAAGAAATAAAATAAAAAGTCATAGTATATTGTGTCGAAACATTTGAAAAAAAGTCATACTATGTCAATCATTTGGAAAAAAGTCACAGTATAGTTTGTCGAAAAATGTGAAAAAGACACAAAAGATGTCCCATATGGTCTAGCGGTTAGGATTCCTGGTTTTCTCCCAGGTGGCCCGTGTTCGACTCCCGGTATGGGAACAAGTTTTATAGGGAGAAAATAATCAAAGTTTAAACTATACTAAAAAATTTGAATATATGTAAGAAATAAAATAAAAAGTCATAGTATATTGTGTCGAAACATTTGAAAAAAAGTCATAGTATGTCAATCATTTTGAATAAAGTCACAGTATAGTTTGTCGAAAAATGTGAAAAAGAAACAAAAGATGTCCCATATGGTCTAGCGGTTAGGATTCCTGGTTTTCACCCAGGTGGCCCGGGTTCGACTCCCGGTATGGGAAGAAGTTTTATAGGGAGAAAATAATCAAAGTTTAAACTGTACTAAAAAAAATCGAAAATATGTAAGAAATAAAATAAAAAGTCCTAGTATATTGTGTCGAAACATTTGAAAAAAAGACATAGTATGTCAATCATTTGGAAAAAAGTCACAGTATAGTTTGTCGAAAAATGTGAAAAAGACACAAAAGATGTCCCATATGGTATAGCGGTTAGGATTCCTGGTTTTCTCCCAGGTGGCCCGTGTTCGACTCCCGGTATGGGAACAAGTTTTATAGGGAGAAAATAATCAAAGTTTAAACTATACTAAAAAATTTGAATATATGTAAGAAATAAAATAAAAAGTCATAGTATATTGTGTCGAAACATTTGAAAAAAAGTCATAGTATGTCAATCATTTTGAAAAAAGTCACAGTATAGTTTGTCGAAAAATGTGAAAAAGACACAAAAGATGTCCCATATGATCTAGCGGTTAGGATTCCTGGTTTTTCTCCCAGGTAGCCCGGGTTCGACTCCCGGTATGGGAACAAGTTTTATATGGGGAAAATAATCAAAATATAAACTGTACTAAAAAAATTGCAAATATTTAAGAAATAAAATAAAAAGTCATAGTATATTGTGTCGAAAACAAAACCATGGTATAGTGTTTCAAAACATTTGTAAAAAAATCATGGTATGGTATGTCAATCATTTGGAAAAAAGTCACAAAAGATGTCCCATATGGTCTAGCGGTTAGGATTCCTGGTTTTCACCCAGGTGGCCCGGATTCGACTCCCGGTATGGGAACAAGTTTTATAGGGAGAAAATAATCAAAATTTAAACTGTACTAAAAAAATCGAATATATGTAAGAAATAAAATAAAAAGTCAGAGTATATTGTGTCGAAACATTTGAAAACAAGTCATAGTATGTCAAACATTTTGAAAAAAGTCACAGTATAGTTTGTCGAAAAATGTGAAATAGACACAAAAGATGTCCCATATGGTCTAGCGGTTAGGATTCCTGGTTTTCACCCAGGTGGCCCGGGTTCGACTCCCGGTATGGGAACAAGTTTTATAGGGGGAAAATAATCAAAGTATAAACTGTCCTAAAAAAATCGAATATATGTAAGAAATAAAATAAAAAGTCATAGTATATTTTGTTGAAACAAAACCATGGAATAGTGTTTCAAAACATTTGTAAAAAAATCATGGTATAGAATGTCAATCATTTTGAAAAAAGTCACAGTATAGTTTGTCGAAAAATGTGAAAAAGACACCAAAGATGTCCCATATGGTCTAGCGGTTAGGATTCCTGGTTTTCACCCAGGTGGCCCGGGTTCGACTCCCGGTATGGGAACAAGTTTTATAGGGAGAAAATAATCAAAGTTTAAACTGTCCTAAAACAATCGAATATATGTAAGAAATTAAATAAAAAGTCATAGTATATTGTGTCGAAACATTTGAAAAAAAGTCATAGTATGTCAATCATCTGGAAAAAAGTCACAGTATAGTTTGTCGAAAAATGTGAAAAAGACACAAAAGATGTCCCATATGGTATAGCGGTTAGGATTCCTGGTTTTCTCCCAGGTGGCCCGTGTTCGACTCCCGGTATGGGAACAAGTTTTATAGGGAGAAAATAATCAAAGTTTAAACTATACTAAAAAATTGGAATATATGTAAGAAATAAAATAAAAAGTCATAGTATATTGTGTCGAAACATTTGAAAAAAAGTCATAGTATGTCAATCATTTTGAAAAAAGTCACAGTATAGTTTGTCGAAAAATGTGAAAACAACAAAAGATGTCCCATATGGTCTAGCGGTTAGGATTCCTGGTTTTCACCCAGGTGGCCCGGGTTCGACTCCCGGTATGGGAACAAGTTATATAGGTGGAAAATAATCAAAGTATAAACTGTCCTAAAAAAATCGAATATATGTAAGAAATAAAATAAAAAGTCATAGTATATTGTGTCGAAAACAAAACCATGGTATAGTGTTTCAAAACATTTGTAAAAAAATCATGGTATGGTATGTCAATCATTTGGAAAAAAGTCACAAAAGATGTCCCATATGGTCTAGCGGTTAGGATTCCTGGTTTTCACCCAGGTGGCCCGGATTCGACTCCCGGTATGGGAACAAGTTTTATAGGGAGAAAATAATCAAAATTTAAACTGTACTAAAAAAATCGAATATATGTAAGAAATAAAATAAAAAGTCAGAGTATATTGTGTCGAAACATTTGAAAACAAGTCATAGTATGTCAAACATTTTGAAAAAAGTCACAGTATAGTTTGTCGAAAAATGTGAAATAGACACAAAAGATGTCCCATATGGTCTAGCGGTTAGGATTCCTGGTTTTCACCCAGGTGGCCCGGGTTCGACTCCCGGTATGGGAACAAGTTTTATAGGGGGAAAATAATCAAAGTATAAACTGTCCTAAAAAAATCGAATATATGTAAGAAATAAAATAAAAAGTCATAGTATATTTTGTTGAAACAAAACCATGGAATAGTGTTTCAAAACATTTGTAAAAAAATCATGGTATAGAATGTCAATCATTTTGAAAAAAGTCACAGTATAGTTTGTCGAAAAATGTGAAAAAGACACCAAAGATGTCCCATATGGTCTAGCGGTTAGGATTCCTGGTTTTCACCCAGGTGGCCCGGGTTCGACTCCCGGTATGGGAACAAGTTTTATAGGGAGAAAATAATCAAAGTTTAAACTGTCCTAAAACAATCGAATATATGTAAGAAATTAAATAAAAAGTCATAGTATATTGTGTCGAAACATTTGAAAAAAAGTCATAGTATGTCAATCATCTGGAAAAAAGTCACAGTATAGTTTGTCGAAAAATGTGAAAAAGACACAAAAGATGTCCCATATGGTATAGCGGTTAGGATTCCTGGTTTTCTCCCAGGTGGCCCGTGTTCGACTCCCGGTATGGGAACAAGTTTTATAGGGAGAAAATAATCAAAGTTTAAACTATACTAAAAAATTGGAATATATGTAAGAAATAAAATAAAAAGTCATAGTATATTGTGTCGAAACAT